>NC_133664.1:207043312-207343312 GCF_037893015.1 Macrotis lagotis | reverse complement strand
GGGGGGGTGTAGAGAGAGGAAAAAAACTTGCATTCCCCCAAATTTAGCCTTGATATGACTGGATGCTTTCCTTTGTGAAACCGCCTTGCTAGAGGAAGAACTCACACCGAGAAAAACTCTGGTCCTAGAGGTTGTTTTAACTTCCAAGTGAAATCCAAGTGGGTATTTTTTAGCTAAAGGTAGAAAATTTCTGACTCCCCCTCCCCAAAATATTCTTTTGTCTGTTTGCTTAGAAATCGAAGTGCTTTCTTCTTAACACTGTAGTTCTTTTTGCATTTGGTTTTGGTTTTGTTCTTCATTTTACCTTTTAGCCTCGGTGGTGCCTGAGACTCGTGTGGACCATCCCCTTCCCCCACGCAGATAAATTAGAAACCAGAGAGTGATAAAGAGCGCCGCTAGGGTACCGGGGCAGTCAGTGATGGAAAGAAGGGAATGAAGAAACTTTTAAAGAGGCTTTCCCGGACTTAGCATGCCAAGCGAAATTTCCCCCAGTTCACGATCTTAATGAATGAAGGATAGAATCGGAGATTTCTTTCTTGTCCCTCCTCTCCCCTCCCCCTTTCTGCTCAGCCTCGCTTTGCTGGTATTTCAAAGTAAAGCCAGCCTCGGGGAGGGAAGGGGGGAAGGGCAGCAGAGTAGACTTAGCATCTTAGCCTAGCCCCATAGGTTCTAGGATTCCTCACCTCGGCTCCCCTCCCCGGGGTGAATAAGACCTGGGGGAACTGAGACTTGCTTCATTTCACCACTAAGCATCTATAAAAACGGTACTTTCCATTTTCTTGCTTGGAGATGGGGTAGGGATGGTGACTAGTTATCAAATAATGTAAAATATGAATGACACACTGCCGGCCTGGAAACTGTCCCTTACCCAAACCCATATCTTCTTTCTATAAAATGTGCCTTCTTCCAATTCGCCATCACACACACACACACACACACACGAAACCACGGCTGTTTGATCTGTAGCTAAGGTGAACTTAAGAATTATTTCTCAATGACTTTTTTAAAATAGAGGTGTTTATTTATCCGGTGACTCAAACCCCCAATCGGGAACTCCAAGCTGACTAAAACCAATAGTTTGAAATGAATTTGGTGTATTCCCGGTAATACTATATTCAAACTGAGGGTCATTTGTGGCGCAGAACAGTTTCAAGTTTGCAAGTTGGGTTTGCCAGTGAGCTTTTATACTTTTATTTCTTTATACAAAGTTAATGGTTTCCAATCAGCAATTACACATCTCTCTACTCCTGCCCTCACATAGAGTAGATCGGATAACGATTCTCCTCTATTGATTAGGTCTACAGATTCCTCCTTCCTTTCCCCAGCCCCCCCTCCGCTTCTCGCCAACTTTGCTTTCTTTTGATATAGAGGGGAATGCTTCCTACTAAGAAAAAAAAGTAATCTGCCCAGTAACATTCAGCGCGCAGTAGCAAGAGTCTCTGAGCTATTGGCTATGCAAATAGAGGGAGGGGAGAGACAGCTCCCCAAACTCTTACTCACCCTTTTAAAGTGATATGCCCCCTCCCCTCAATCATCCACCCCTTCCGCCCCACCCTCCTTTAAAGGAGCTGAATTAATTGCATGTACTTTGGATTTTCTCCACTTCTACCTACTCTTTGCTACTCCATCTCTTGGTCCTCATGAAAATCTCAAGAGCAAGATTCTCCAACTTCACCGCCTCCGCATCACATCACACCACACCACCTTCCCCCATCTCACCCTCTTTTCCTTCCCAGCTCCCTTTTCCCTGTCCCTACTCGTCAAAACTTTCACAAGTATTCTTCTTCTGCTCATAAAGGAGGAAGAAGCAGTGCCAGGTACCCCCCCCATCACGTGCTGACTCTGCCCCTCGGGTGTGGCCAGGAGATAACAGAGGACATCCCACTCTCCTAAAATTAGATTCTGGGGAGGGGGGCTTGGGAGAGAACAGAAGTGGCCTAGAGGTGGGGTGTCGGCATGTAATAACCCTAATTCAAAGAAAGAAAGAAAACGCTGGCTGTGTCAATGTATCCTGAGGTATCAATTTGGAGGCCCTCAAAAGTCAGCGGAGACTGTCAGTTTAGCGAAGAAGGAAAGGGGGAGGGGAGCTAAAAATCTAATCAGTCCCCTCCTCCACCTCCCCTCTATTTCCTAGAAAGCTGTATCTGTGTGGTCAGGCCCTGTACAGAAACCTCCGGCTGCTTCTCCGCACAGAGGCAAACTTGGGGGGGGGGGGGCTTTAACGCCCGAAGGCTCGTTCCTGGGGGACCCCAGGGTCGTAGTCAGGCCTCGCCCAAACTCTTCCCTTGCCCTACCTTATCCTTTATCCTTAGGGTTCCCGTCCCCTCAGGCCAACGCTGCCTCCCCTCCCCCCCCCCCCCCCAGCTCATACATCTCTCAGAACAGAATGCTTCCCTCTAGTTTCTGTCTGCTGGGGGTGCATCCACCCTCCCTGGACCGTCCCCTCCTTCCTCTTCCTTCTCTGGCTGCTCTAGAGGAAAGGAAGGTGGTTTAAGAGAGCGCGCGCGCGGGACTCGGAGGGGAGGCGGGGACGGGACATTGTATTCTGAGCACTTTTGGTTAAAAGTGCACAGAAAGAAGTTTATCTGGCGCCGAGGCGCCTCCACCCTCTCTAAAGCGACGCATGCAATTATTTTTTAAGCTAAATCCCGATTTTCCCCTCAAAGCCCATTTTCAGAATTGTCCACTACCACTGCCTCGCGTGCAACCTTCACCATTCACCAGTCCAAGCATCTGGGGAGAGAGAGAGAGAGAGAGAGAGAGAGAGAGAGAGAGAGAGAGAGAGAGAAGTCAAGGGACTGAACGGAGACGGGGTTTTGTTGGGGCCACGGGAACCCTCCCACCCCAACCCATGCATCCACTGCACGAAGACTTTTGGGACACTGCCTGATAGGATTCATTGAAAAAAGCCGCGTACGGGGGTGAAACGGGAAGCTGTCATTTTTTCTGGGCTACCCTCTACGTGGGCCCCTGGTTCCTTTTTGCTAGAGCGGATAGAGGGAGAGGGCAAAAGAGAAAAGAAAAGGGATGGGGGAGCGTTTGAAGTTACGTCTGACCAGCTGCTGTTCTCCATAATAACGAGAGGGGAAGGGAGGGAGAGCGCCTGAAAGAAGGAGCGGAGGAGGAACTAGGGGGAGGAGAGTGAGTCGGGGGAGGGGAGCTGACTGCCCAGCCGGCTTACGTCACTGCCTCCTCTGCAGGAGGAAAGAGAGCCCAAGACCAGAAAAGTTTGAAGGGAGTGCAGGAGGGACCCAGCAGCTCTCCCGGAGCCCCTTCCTCCTCTCCGCGCCCTCTTCCCTCCCCTCGCCTCGCTTCTCCCTCTAAGAGCCAGGAGGCCAGGACCCCCACCCCACCCCCCCAAAAACCTCTTCTGAGCTCGAGGAAAGGGGGGGGCGGGGAGGGAAGAGGAGCCGGTTTCCCGGGGCGCGTCATGGAGCTTCTGTGCTGCGAGGTGGACCCCATCCGGAGGGCCGTGCCGGACCCCAGCCTCTTGTTCGACGACCGCGTCCTGCTGAACTTGCTCACCATCGAGGAACGCTATCTCCCCCAGTGCTCCTATTTCAAATGCGTGCAAAAGGACATCCAGCCCTACATGAGGAGGATGGTGGCCACTTGGATGCTGGAGGTTGGTCCGGACCCTCCCCGGGGAGGATCTCCCCCCGCCTCCTGGGTCTCGGGGACCCCGGGGGAGCGGGCGCCTGGGCCGGACTCGTGGCCTCCTTTACAGTCTGAGCCAGGCAGGACTGGGGGCGGGGGCGGAGAGGTGCCGGGGGTGGGGGTGGGGGTGCTGGCCGCTGGGGGCCCGACCCAGGGCCCGGGAGTCGCCCGCGTGTGCAGGTTCGCATGTGTTTCTTCGCTTCCACCCCCAACCTGCAGGGCTGCCTGCCCTCGCCTGTCCGCGGAGCCTGCGTGTATGGGTGTCTGTCTGTCTGTCTGCCCGGGGCGCGCACGCGCGTGTGCTTGTCTCTGTATGGCTATGCGAGCAGAAAAGTTGCAAAAAACGTGTAAAAAGCCGATTCATCCCAGCCCCGAGCCTCCGCATGCGGTCGGGGCTCCCACTGTTGGCATGGAAGAGTGGGCTGGGGGAGGGGAAGTGCCGAAGGAAGAGGGGCATGGTCCCAAACGCCGCAAAGAAAAAGGGGGGCAGAGATGACCCCCCCATTCACACATACACACTCTCTCCTCCCCCACTCAAATCTTTGCCCAGTCCATTTCTCAATGTGCCCACGTATGCATAACCCTGGATCTGCCCTGGTTTCGCCATGTTGCTTTGCAGATTTGGGTTCAAGAAGCTCCACACTACCCCCGGACCTGCATAAGACCCCCCATAACCCCAGCGTCCCTCTTCTGCCCTTTGATTCTGCCCTTAATCCCATCTTCTTGGAAGGGTTACTTAAACAGCTTAACAGTTTGTTTCGGGCGGGGGAGGGTTGGGTGGGGTGAGGAAGGAAGGGAAAAGGGGTACAGGACACCCCTAAAAGGAGTAAGAGGGTGGCCGACCCTCAGTGGCTCTGCGCATCCCCCCCATTCCTCCACCCCGCCCCCACTACCTTCCCTCCTTCTCATCCTTGTGGGGCCCAGAGGGATATAGCGGTCACTCGCCCATTCTTAACTGCCTCTGTTCGACTTGGACCTCTGGAAGGAAGCATTCCAAAAAGTCGAAATAAAAGCGTCTAAGACCACCTAAGACATCCATCTGGAAAGCCGGAACCCTTCCCAGGGTTTTCATGCTCAAAGGACCCCTCTAGGATTATTCTTCGATTTTTAGTAAATTTTTGAAGCAGCCGAGGCAACTTGTGTTCTGTGCTGCTGAGACTGCGACATCCCTTCCTCTCCTCCCTCCCCCTTCTTTTCCCCACCCCCACCCCCACCCTACTAGCGACTGCAGGATCTCAGAGTCGCAACCCCCCCCTCCAGCTTCCCAAACATTTTTTCAATTATAAGTAGTGATAGAGAAAGGATCCCGAGGTCTGAATGTTTTAAGTATTGCCCACCAGTTGCCTGGATAATTTTGATTTTATTTTTCTAACATGAAGAAATTTTTTAAAAAGAGGGAGGTGTGAGAGCAGGCAAAAGAAGTATGTAGCAAGAGAACGTGGGATGGGCAGCCTCCTGACTTATTCCTTTGAGTTTTGGATTTTACTTAATTCATTTCTATTTTTTTTCTGCATGGAATCGGGATGTCAGATACCTGGTCAGCTGTCTATAACTTCCTCTGCTCTAATCTTATCACTCCATCACATCCGCAGCCCTCTCCACCCCCAAAAATGAAATCGTTTGAGTTGGTTAACAGTATTCTGGTCCTCCCTCTTTCTTTATCTCCAATGCTCTCTTCTCTCTCTCTCCCCCCTTTTCCTCCCAATTGTAGGTCTGTGAAGAGCAGAAATGCGAAGAAGAGGTCTTTCCTTTAGCCATGAATTACCTGGACCGTTTCTTAGCAGGGGTGCCCACTCCTAAGTGTCGGCTGCAGCTTCTGGGTGCTGTCTGCATGTTCCTGGCCTCCAAGCTGAAGGAAACGATTCCCCTCACCGCAGAGAAACTGTGCATTTATACCGATAATTCAGTCAAACCCCAAGAGCTGCTGGTAATTAATGCCCCTTTCCAATTTTGTTCCTTCTCCATTCAGCCTTAGCCTCTTTCCTATCCCGCATCTTCCTAGATTCTTGCATTTACCATAGCTTACTTATATAAATAATTTTCTTATGTCATGGGTAATTAAGAAAAGAAGGTATATCTGGGTTGTTGAAATCTTTATTTATATTGATAATAGTGGGTATTTGTGAAAGAAAGGAATGATGCCGGGAGCCTGCAGTTCTACAGAGATTTAATTTGAATCCTTGGATGCTGAGAAAATGATAATCCAACTTCAGATGATGGGTCCTGGTGGAGTCTAACTTGATTGTAGATTTAGAGGTGGAAGAACTCCCTGATTTCACAGCTGAGTAAACGGAGTCATGCAGGGATGAAATTATTTAGTTATTTAGCAAATTAGGGTTATTTAGTCAACCATTTGAAATCTGGGACCATACTTCATAATACCCTTTATCGCAGGGATACCTTAGATATCGAAGACATTCAATATTTGACCTTTGGTTTTTATCATCACTGAAGTGTTAGACTATGTAGGGCAAGAATTTTTTTTTTTTTGCCAGAGTGGGAGGAGATGGGGAGAAAATATTGGCAGGTTACAAATCAGTTGATCCCTGTGATGGAACTTTTTGAACTCCCTTTCAACCACCCCTCCCCCACAAAATAAAACCTTATTAAGAGGGCTAAAAAATTTTTTTCTCCTTTTTATATGAAACATCCTCTTTCTTTTTCCCTGGAAGCTGTCTCTCATATACCAGGATTGGATTACATAATTTCTATGTCTCTTCCAGCTCTGTGATCTGCATAGTGGTCCTGAACCATCAAAAGTGGTTGGGGTTCTCCTATGGAAATTTCAGTAACTGGTAAAGGGGGGGGGGGGACTCTTTCCTACTAAGGCTGTGGTGCCATCTAGTGGCAGAAATTCATAACCGTTGAGGTGGGAGGAAGGATTTGCCAAGGGGTATAATATAGATGGAGGCAGTGAATGACTTCACCTTTGAAACACTGCCAAATTTCAGCTGCTTCTCTGAGGCTGAAGAAAAGTGGTTTCCTCTAGAGAGATATCTCTTTTTAACATTGTGCAAGAAAAGGCTCTTGCACCAATATCCTTTTATAGAACTACAAGCTGGGGTTTCAACTTAGCTTTGTAGGCAGTAAGACCTCAGGATTTTTCACCAGTTTCCAAAAATAGTTAAAGTTGACTTTGGAGCTTATGGAGGGGAAACTGGAGGATTTGGGTACAGGCTATTATTCTGAGGGTAATGGAATGTGCCTATATCAATTTATAAGAGCCGGAAGAAAGATGTCAACATCAGTGACAATTCCATTCATTTCAACACACTGGCATATTCAGAAGTCATGTGTTCAATTTAACAAATCTTTAAGCAAGAAACCAGACTAATGAGCCAGGCTAACATTGAGATTCATCAGACAAGGCATTCTGCTTTAGGACAAGATCCATAGAAAAATAGAATGGTCTCTGACCTCATGGAACTTACAGTAAGAGTGTAAAATGTATTCAGATATAAATATAAAACCAAATACACTATGATATGCAAGACATTTTCAGAGTTACCTGAAAACCTATAATGGACCCTTCATCCAGGGACTATCTAGTCTATCATTAAAGGGCATTATATCATTCCCCATTCTCATATCATAGACAACTAATTTTATTGATGAAAAAAGGAATCTTGAAGATCATGGAATACGAACCATTTTCTAGATGAAGGAATCAAATGACAGTCTTTAAATTGAACATGGAAAAGAGATTTGGATTTCTTAGGACAAACATGAGGGTAGTGGAAATGGAAATGGAGTTTTCCCTCTTCCTTTTATTTGATGATATCTTTGAAGTAAATTTTTTTTCCTCCAGTTGTCATGTCCTTTTAGTCTTATTTCAACCTTAGGCTAAATGATTTGAAAGAGTTCATTTAGGTCTGATCTTTAAGGGAAATGATGATGTGAGGCCTGGAAAAATTGAAGTTTGCATGCTTAGCTCTTGGACTGCATAATAAAGGCAGCTTTATCAAAGCAGAAGGGAGAGCTGACACCAACAATGAGAGTAAGACTACTAGAATGTCAAACAATAAGCTTTTTTTAGGGTTAAATACAAAATCTTACACTTGAGGTTTATTTTTTTAGATCAATTTCATAAGTACAAGATGGTCTAGTTATATCTGGATAGCATTTCATCTAAAAAAAATCTTGAGTTTCTAGAGACTACATGTTCAAAATGAATCCTTTTTGTGATATGGAAGCCAAAAATAGAACTTTTAGGGGCATTAAGAGAGTTTTTATCTCAAGTATTAGAGAGGTGAAAGTCCTTCTTTATGCTAGACAACACTAAGAACTTAGGGCCATCTAAAAAAATAGAATGAACTACCTCAAGTAGGTAGGTGGTGCACAGAATAGAGCCCTAGACTTGGATCAGACCTTAGTTCAAATCTGGCCTCAGACAGATGATGTGAGACCCTGGGCAAGTCACTTAAGCTTATTTGCTTCAGTTCCTTATCTATAAAATGAGCTGGAGGAGAAAATGGTAAACCAGCGTGGTAACTTTGCTAAGAAAACTCTAAATAGGGAGATTTGGACAAGACTGAACAACCACAAACAAGAGCCTCAAGTAGTAGATGCCCTTTCATTAGAAGACTTCAAAGCAGAAATTGGATAATCACTTAGGGTATACTGTAGTAGAGATAACAATTCAGGGATACGTTGGAGTCCCAGGTCATGGATCTTCAAATTATCCTGTCTAGAAAAAGGAGATTGCTAGTAACAATCCCCACTGTAGCACATTTAGATGAGGAAATGCTAAGGGTCTCAAAAGTGTCTCATTTTTCCAAAAAGTTTTTACTTTATAAGTCAACAAAGAGAATCCTGCATCTTTGGCATGACCTAGAAAGTACAGACAAGATGCAGGTTGCCAAGGAGCAGTGTCAAGGAACATTATTTCAATCTTCATTTTTTTATTAGGAATTTAAATTACTAAATTTCACTGACACAGACATTAAAAATAAATTTTTACTGAAGGACCACAGCAACCTTGACACTAACTGTTGGTTAAACTTTCTTAAGTGGGCAAATAGCAACACTGGATTTGGGACAAAGGGAAATAATAAAATCTTGGCAAAGAATAAATACCAGGGGAAGGTTCTCCTTAGACTTATCAAGGTTTTACATTTTTAGCATAAGGAGAAAATGAGCAATTTTCACAGAATCACAGTCTGAAGAAACTTAAGTGTCATCTACTCTAACTCGTACCTAATCAAACAAAGCAATAAAATACATCTTTGCCAGTCTTAAACATCAGTTATTATTTTAAAAAAATACTCTCCACACTATCCAAATGAGTGGTCAACCTGCCTATTGAAATCTCAAATGATGGAGTACCTGGAGACAGCCATTCCATTTCCCAATACTTAGAGTTAGGGATCCTTTTTTTTTTTAATCATCCAGTCAAATCTACCTTTCTGTAATTGTTACTCATTGCTTCCAGTTTGCCTTTTAGGTCAAGCTAAACCAGTACAGTCCTCTTCCTAGATAACCTTCTAGTTATTTGGAAGATAACTACCCTGTCTCCACCAAGGCTTTCCTAGGCTCAATTCCTTTTATTTATTTTGGTTTGGCATTTTCTTTATGATCCCACTGTAGCTTGTGAGTATAACCTCCCTAAAATGGAACACCTAGAAGATAACACAGTACTCTGGGTATGATCAGAGTATTTCTGTTGTAGGTATTGTTTCTTTTGATGCAGCCTTAGATATTGTTATTTTATTTGGTTGTTAAATTTCTCTTGTGCAGGGTGCTCATGGAGAGTCCCTTTCCAAATCCCTACCCCACTCTCCACCACAATGATTTACTCTTGTCTTCCCCTCTGGCTCCTGTGAAGTTAATTTTTTAATCTATTAATTTATGTATTTTTATTCGAGGCAATCAGGGTTAAGTGACTTGCCCAGGGTCACACAACTAGTAATTGTCTGAGGCCAGATTTTAACTCAGGCTCTATCCACTGTGCCATCTAGTTGCCCCTAAAGTTAGTTTTTGAACCCTAGATTAGTATTTTTTACATTTATTTCTAGCTAAACAAATTGAGCCTAGTGTTCTGGACTAATTAAGCTCTTTTTTGGATACTAACAATCATCAAACATTTCATATTTAGCCTTCCTCAATTTTGCCTCTCAGAATCTTACCTTTTCCCAAGGCTTCTGTATCTCTCAGACTTTCCAATCTTGTTGTTAGTATTTTATCTTCATATTACTTTGTTTTGACTTGCCTATGTTTATATTGTATCTCAGCAGTAAAATGTAAGTCTTTCACAGTACCTTGTCTATGTGGGGCATGTAAATTGAAATTAATTGAATTCCTCCCAGCTTTGTGTTCCCTGTAAATTTAATAATACTATAGTCCCAAATCCTAGGTAGAGATGTTACAGAGCCAGGGCAGTTTAAAAAATTAGGGGATTACACCAGAAATCTCTTCCATATTAACCACAAACTATTACTACTTCCTGCTATAAGTAAAATGTGGTAGTATTTGCATTTTACTCTTCTAATAACATAAAGTACAAGACAGTTCCACAAAGCATTGAAGGAAGGGGAAAAGGATTCAAGCCTAAAATCTTAGCAGTAATTTAATATCTATCTCTTGCAACTGTCCTCCCACTATGTTCAGGTGGCATTCCGTTTTTCCTTTTCTTTTCCCCAGGAGTGGGAATTGGTGGTATTGGGCAAGTTGAAGTGGAATCTGGCAGCTGTGACTCCCCATGACTTTATCGAGCACATTTTACGGAAGCTGCCCCTGCCGAAGGACAAGCTGCTTTTGATCAGAAAGCATGCACAGACATTTATTGCTCTTTGTGCAACAGGTAAGGGTAGGTTTTGTGTTTTCGATTGCAGAGACTGAGAAGCATGGGCTACATTTTGGTAGATTTTTAGAGTTTTTATGTTTAGACTCCTCAGTTTCATTGCTGTGATTTTTTTGTTGTATTTAATCTAAACATTCTCCTTTTTTTTTTCCACTGAACTCATAAATGGTTTATGAGAACAGGTGTGGTATAGAAAAAAAATGGTGCCCTTTAAAATCTTTATAGTGTCTAAAATGCTCTTTGAAAACTGCATATATTGCCTTCTAATTGTGGTTAAATATTTAATCTGTTCAGGGAAAGAATAGTTTGGAGATAAGCTGAAAGGAAATTGAGGAATTGGTTTATAAATGTAGGTTAAGGAATAATGCCAAAATACAGATCTTTCTTATTCTAATAAGTGAAAATACTAGATATCTGAAAGCTTGGGAGGATATATAATTAGCTGAATTTTCTCTTCTTCCTTGGGTTTACAACTACAATATCTTGGCTCTTGATGTTGTGAAAATGGGGACAGTAATCACATTTTTTTACTTTAAAACTTTTCAAACTTAGTATAGTATGTTCAACCAATGTAAGTTCTCTTGAACCCCTTTTCCTTCAGTGTCCTCAGAAACTAGAGGTGAGATTGGACATCATCTTTCTGAATGGTAACCTTTCCATTGTTCAGGCCTCATTTTTGCAGTAGGCTGTGTACCTGAAATTCAACCTACCAATGGAGAGTGAGGGTGGCTTGGAGTTGAGAATAGTAAAACATCACTTTATATACAGATTACATTTGAGCAGACCTATATGAGGATATGGTTTCTTCAACTCAGTCTAGACATAGAGGGGAGTTATACAACTGTTAGTATTTTAGGAATTAACTTCTTGGATCTTTAAAGCAGAGCTTCTTGACTGTTTTTGTCATGGATCCTTTGTGAAGCCTGTGGACCCTTCTCAGAATAATGTTTTTAAAGCAAAAAAAATAAATGACATAGTTTACAAAGGAGTCAAAGTTTAATTTAAAAAAATATTTAAAATTTGTCCTTTTTTAAGTTCACAACCCCCCCCAAAAGGTTCATGAAATTAAGAACATTTGCTTTAGATAATCACTTTAGATAGCCTTTTCTATATTCATTTTGTCACATGCTTGCAAAGAGAGGCAGTGTCATTTAGTGTTTGGAGAGCCAGTCTTGGACTAAGAAAAGATCTGGGTTAGTGTGTTGCCTCTGACCCATTCTGACTGTGTGATATAGAGCAACTCACTTAACCAGTGACCCAGGCATTTCTAAGAATAGAAGTTGAAGATTGGGGGCTCAATAATTAATCAATTGATAAAACATTTATTTAGCTCTACAGTGTTTAAGGAACTATGCTAAGCATTAGGAATGTGAAAAGAAGCAAAAGATAGTCTAAAGCCTTCAAGGAGCTTGCAATCTAATGGTGGAGATGACTTGCAAACAAACGTATACAAAGCAAGTTTTAGACAAGATAAATGGGAAATAATTAGCCAAAGGAAGGCATTGGAATTAAGAGGACTTGGTGAATGCTTCCTGTAGAAGGTCCATTTTGGAAGAGACTTAAAAGAAGGCAAAAAAATTAGTAGGTTTCTTACACCCAATGAAATCACTGGACCAGTTAAAAAAAAAGACTTCTAAGCATTATTGCCATCCCTAAATCTGATTAAGGGATGCTCTTTATGCCATCCTTTGATATTTTTTTCTTGTATGATGTGGACTTCATTCCACAGTACAGGGTTCTTATTTTCCTTGGTAGTTTTTTCGGGATTTGATTCCCTCATATCCTAACCTATTCAATGCAGAATGTATCCCATATACTTACAATGAGAGGTATTAGCTTCTCTTCCAGTGATCTGCAGATCCCTAACAGATTAGACTAAACTGTCTTTTTAGACTAAATCCTTTTCCACTTTCTTCCCTTCTACCTTTTGGCTTGATTCATAGGAGTCAGTCCCTCAGTGATTCATTATTTTGTTCTCCTCAGGTCCTTCCCTTTCCTCTCTGTTCATCACCCAGCACCGTAGGGGTGAGGTTGACTCGTCCTTTCTCTGCTCCCAACAATGACTGACCCCAGTTTCTAAGCTCCCTCACTGCCTAGCTATTGGGAGCCAAAGAACCATCTTGTCTTTATATCCCTACTTACTATTTAGGATATATTCTTTTACATTTTGACTTCTGAAAATTACTGGGTCTTAGTGTTCTTATTTATAAAAATGAGGGAATTGGATTAGACCAGTAAGGTTCCTCCAGTTTAGGAGTAGGGCAACTTCCCCACAGGACAGGTCCCCTAATTTCACACCTAACCTAAATTATAGGGCTTCCTTTCCTGGCTTCCTTAGTTAAGCTGGTTGCACTTAACTCATCATCAGAACTAAAGACAGCAACCTATTTAGTCAAAACAGTAAATTCAGCTCAGACAGAACCTGTTGTGAGAAATGCTATCAAAAATGTTTTGTCCTCAGAGAATTTTTTCTCTGCATAGGAAGAAAGGGACATAAACAGGAAAAGACCTATTAGCAAGTATAAATAAATACTGTGCAAACTGTGAGTGTTCAGTTGGATAGGATTCATCTCAGAAAGCTTCTTGGAGGGGAAGTTTATTGAGCATGGAAGTAATCATATTATCATAGTGCTTTGATTTAATTGTCTGTTAGTGTTTGATTTTATGTAAAATATTACACAGATATGTCCCTGTTCTGGTCTTGGAACTTATAGTTTAGGGGTGTTATCAGGAGGAAAAACTGATGGCCCTTTGCCCAGGACATCAGCCTTCCATGATTCCAAGATCCTAGGGATCAATGGGTGAGCATATGAGCTGTAAGCGCTGTGCTTTGCTTATGGTCGCTGGGATGCAGATACCACATGCCTTTTGAGGTTCAGGTAAATTATATATCAAGACCTAGAACTAGTCCGTTCTTTTCCTGTTACTCTTGTGACTTTCCTTTCCTACCTGGGGAGAGTGTATCAGTGGCAATGGTCAACCTCAGCAAGATGAGGCCCCTTGTTGACCTAGAGCCAGTCATGAGGCCAGATCATGGGAATGGATGGCTGTGAAAAAGAACTGGTGGTGATTTCAGTAAGTGGTGTTAAGGAGAGTATATGTGTGTGAAAGGGCAAGGTAAGGAGAGTGAAACCAGAGGGGCCAGAGGAAGGTGATGAAAATTCTACCAGTATATATGATCTAGGAGTAAGAACCTACCAACACAAAAGCTTCTTCTTTCTCAATTGAGCCTGGCCTTAAATGGCCATCAAGCTAGATATGGCTTTAAGATATTTGGATTCCAGGGGGGTGGCTAGGTCAAATCCGGTCTCAGACACTTAATAATGACCTAGATGTGTGGCCTTGGGCAAGCCACTTAACCCCATTTGCCTTGCAAAAAAAAAAAACTAAAAAAAAAAAATTTGGATTCCCACTGGGATCTACCCCAACCCAAAGTCATCATCCTTGATGAATGTCCCTGAGTGAATGCCCTTTAAATAACTGCTAAGGTCAGGAACTTTTATACCCTAAGATATATTCCCCAGAAACTTGAATTTCATATTTCTAGATCTGGCAACAATAACAACACATTTATATCATTCTCATAAACTGCTTTCATATCTAATATTAATTGCCCTTTAGGTCATTGATTTTTTTAGACATGGAAAGGACCTGCTTCATGTCATTGGGTCTCTGATTAGAAGAACCATAGATTTTTAAACTGGTGAAGGGCCTTCAACATAATCTATTCCAAGTCACCTCACTTTACCAGTGAGGAATATAACAACACCAAGTGATTTTTGTTTTCCCCCTAAGGTCACACAGCAAGGTACTAGGGCCAGGATTTGAACTCAAGTTTTTTAACTCTAAATTCAGTGTTCTTTCTTTAAAAACAAACCAACAAATGGGTATTTTTGATGACTTGGGATCCTAATTAAGTATTTTATGATGTTTGACTCTTTATGCCAGTGAGAACAGAAAAACCAATAATACCTCCTTTTGAACTCAACATTGTGAGAAAAAAAGAAGGTGATTAACACTACTTTTCCAAAAACCCATCAACACATTCTTGCCTCACACTCCTTTGGGCACCATGAATCTATCCCTGTGCTGCCATATTTCCTTTGCCTTGAAGCTTTTCATCCCTTCTATAGTCAGTAGCATCTAAACCCTATTATTCTAAAAATGATAATCCCAGCTTATCAAAAGACACTAAGTATTGACCTTGCCTCTTATTATCCATGTGACCTCAGGCTACTTAGTTCCCTTCTCTGGATTGGGTTCTGATCAGTAAAGTTTGAGCTTTGGGCTCAGTGATCTTTAAAGCTCCACAGGCTGTAATCAGTATGCTATTTGTGATCTGAACCTGTGTAATGGGTATGTCCTGGTTCTTCTTCTCCCTGCCCCAACCTCTATTTCTGCCTCTGAGTTAAGGTAGCAATGACTAAGCTCAGGGGGGATCTATTTTCTGTTCCTGCACTTGGAAGTAGCAGGAAGGAATACGGGACTGGGACCATTTTATTCTGGCTTTGTTTTTCTCAAGGCTGTGGTTTCTGTTGCCTCCTAGTGGTTACCTATTGCAGAGCAGGTATCTAAGTCATTTCCTTTCAAGGTGGGACTTTCATCAATCCTTCTTAATTTTAATTTTAAAATTCATTATATTTTGGATCAGAGAATTTCCATAATTAATATCTGAGCAAATGACCTAAGTGCAATCATGTCTTTACCCTCTATTTGCATTATCATAAAAATGGAACCTAAATCAATATACTAACACTAATCATGGTATCCAAGAGGCATAGCATTCAACCAGTCACAAGTTTTTGCTAAGCATCTACTAGGTACCAGGAGTACCAAATGCAAAAAATAAAACGATCAGTATTCTCAATGATCTGAGTGTTTCTTGGTCCTGAAAAATGACTTTCAGCCACAGTTCTATCTATTTCTATGGTGCTGTTCTCTAATCAGTGGGATAAGAGATCACTCTCTCTCCAGCCCTGAAAAGGGAAAATAGAAATAACATTTTGGATTTTTCTTTAATGTTTACTATTAAGAGCCCGGAGGACCAACAAAAAAAACTTAGTTCTATGTCCAAAGTTACTCTAAGCAAATTGTTTAAATTTAAATTTTGGTGTAGGAAAAAGACTGGGAACCATCAGACTTGGGTTCTTTTTTGGTTTTTGTGGGGCAATCAGGGGTTAAGTGATTTGCCTTCCCATAGTCACACACCTAGTAATTATCTAAGCCTGGACTTGAACTCAGGTCCTCCTGACTCCAGAGCCAGTGCTCTATCCACTGAATCACCTAGCTGCCCAGACTTAGGTTCTTAATCGCATCACTGCCAACAGTGTGTCCTTGGACAAAATTAACCTTATTTCAGGACCTCAGTTTTCTTATCAATAAAGCTGATTGGTGGATTACTTCATCTAGATGATGATTGGTGGATTGTAGTAAGAATTTGATTTCATTTCTGGAACATGTACCAAACTTGTTGAATAGAAGAAAATAAGATTTCTGTTCTTCTAACCCCTCATATGCTTGGCCTCCTATTCTCAGCATCTTTCTGTACCCCAGGCTTTTCAGTTGCCCTTTATCAACATTAGTCCATCCTTAAACATTTACATTGTATGCCAATAAGAGCAAACATCAAAATAGTCCCTGCCCTCAAAGAGCTCACAATCTATTGGAAAATTTAGCTTGAAAATGAATAGATACTTCCAGATCCATACCAACTGATTGAAACTGAATCTTGGGTCTCTTCTATATGTCGTCCCCTCCCATTAGAAAGTGAGCTCCTTGAGAATAAGGATGTTCTTCCATTTCCCTCTGTATTTTCATCCCTTAACATAGTGTTTGGCACAGGTGTATGTATGTATGTGTGTGTGTGTGTGTGTGTGTGTGTGTGTGTGTGTATACACACACACATATACATATGTGCATGCATGTGTATGTGAAGTTAAGGATATTAAAAAAAGGTGAGTTGAGGAGTAAGAGCATTCCAAGTATAGAGAACAAGCAGTTAAAATGGATTTGGTAAATGGACTGCTGGGGGACAGCACCTAGGCACCAAATATAATTGATTTTTTCTTGAAGTTTAACTGAGAGAAAACGAAGAGATATAGAAGGAAAACTTTTGGATGTGCTAGAATAAAATGAAGCTTTGTATTTTTTTGAAGAATGGGGAGGACATGAGCATGTTTTTAGACAGCCAGAAAGAGCAGTGGAATTATATATATATATTATATATATATATATACATCAGTCTGCCTTCACAAGAAACATCTTTCATAGTAAACTTACTGGGGACTTAGAGAGTAAAGGAAGAAATTGTGGAAATAATTTGAAATGAGAAGAAGGAGAGAAAAGGAAACTGAGCACCATTTTAGACTGCTAGGGGGCTCATTGAATAGGTTTCTGGGCCTGGAGTCTAGAAGACTTGGGTTCAAATGTGGTTTTAGATACTAGTAACCGTGTGACCTTTGGCAAGTCATTTCACCTCTGGCTGAAATTCACCTGTAAAATGAGAATAATAATAGTAACCACTTCCCAGGATTGTTTTGAGAATCAAACAAGATAACATTTTGAAATGGGTTAGCACGAGCACTTAATAAAAGCTATTCCTAGCCTTTATGAGCACCTAGGAGGGTGGGGAGGAGGTGTTTTGGAAGCCTGAGGGGAACTGTGGTGAGTGCAATAACTAATGTTTGGGGAGATAATAATAAAATAATATAGTATAATTGCTTTGTTGCAGTGAGGTCCTAATATTTATACTACATGACTAATTTGGAAATATGTTAAACACAGTTATATATTTAAAACCTATATCAGATTGTTTGCTGCTATGGGGAGGGGAAGGTGGTAGGAAAATGTGGAACTCAAAAGCTTGTAAAAGGATAAATGTTGAAAACTACTTTTGCATGTAATTGAAAAATTAACTAAATTTTAAAAATCAATTGCATATGTGGATACATATTTGTAGTTTTCTCTGTCAATGTAGTTACAAAACATGAGAACAAAGAGATAAGAGTTTTGAGAGAAGAGAATGTAGTGCTGATAGGGCTGACCAAAAGGTCAGGATTGGAAAAGGGGCAGAGGAGAGGTGAGTCAGGGCAAGGGGACATAGCCTGGTTAAAGTACTAAGATTGAAGTGAGCATGAAGAACAGAGTTAGGGGTCATAAGGTATAAGAAAATAGAAATTTTGAAAAAGTAAAGGTATGTTAGAGTTCATAACAAAATTAAAATCCCCCTGAGTGGTGGTAAGATCAAGGTTATGACATCCCTGTGTGTATAGATCATGAAAAATGAGTAGATTGAAGAGTAAGGAAATTAGAGGTTGGTGAGGGAACAAGTGCATATATTGAATCCTCTAATATAAGGTTAGAAGTTAAAGTAGAAACGGAGATGGAGGACCAGGAGTCCAAACTTATTGAGGTCCATGGAGTGATTAGAAGGTTCAAAATTGTCCCTAGTAGTAGTTGGTGTGTTCTCTGAGATGACAGAAACCCTGTTTCGTGGCAAATAGGAGAAGGTCTGCAAAGAGGGCAGGAGATGGTGGCTCTAAAAGAATCTGATCTCCCCTGACCCTCTTCCATAAGCTGTGGTTAGGGTTTCCAAGACGGATTCTTTTCTAATTTGAATAGCTAAGATTTATAAAATGCTTTAAGATTTACAAGGCACTATACAAATATAATCTCATTTTGTCCCCATGATACAACCTTCAGAGCTAGGTGGTATTATTATTCTCATTCTACAGATTAGAAAACTGAGGAAAATTTGGGATAAGTGACCTGTCCGTGGTCATAGAGCTCATGTCTTAAACCATATTGGAACTTGGGTCTTCCTTACACTGGGGGTTCAGTGCTCTATCTACTGACTTTCTGGACCTCTTTCACTGAGTTGCTGGGACCTCCTTCCTTAAACTGACCTCTTAAAAATATCTGAAAAGAATCCAGTCCAGGAAGAGTTTCTCCCTTCTCACATCTATACATGTTAATAAGCATTTCCATTAGACCACAGAGGTTCTTAACCTACTGTTGGTAAACTTTGTTTCCTTTGAGGTGTTTTAAAAATATATTTTGATAACTATTTGAATGTGAAGAGTTTCTTTATAATCCTACATATTTAATTTTATGCAATTAAAATTATTCTGCAGTGAAAGGAGCACTGGCCCTGGAGTCAAGATGACCTGAGTTCAAATCTGACCTCAGACACTTAATAATTACTTAGCTATGTAACCTTGGGCAAGTCATTTAACCCCACTGCCTTGCAAAAGTCAAAAAAAAATTTATTCTGAGAAGGGTTCTATAGTTACACAATTCTTCCATAGGATTCTATCTCACTTTCATGTATGTGCATACACACACACACACACACACACACACACACACAGAATCTTTGATCTAAAGAAAAAGTGATTTTGAATATAGATTTACAAATAATTAATAGACTATTTCTCCATTCTATGAGATTCTGATGGCTTGACCTGATTAAAATGAAAAATGAAAAAAAATCTCAAAAACATACTAGAGAACCACCACCACCCCCAGCTCCTAGGGAAAATTCTTGCTCTACTCCCAAAGGTAAATGGGAGGTAAATAGAAAATTCTTCACCCAGTTATTGGTTGGGAGCAGAGGGAATGTCTCTTAATTTCTCTAAGGGGCATTTCTATATACTTTTCAGAAAGGTGAGAGTTAGTAGCCATGTGCCTCCATCCTACCCCCACCCCCAGCCACCTGGGCCGATGGAGGAGGAGGAGGTTTCTCTCTGAGATTCCCCAAAAGTATTTATCTGTACTCTTGTTGACCCAAAAGAGGAATTTTGTATCAGGACCGAAACCTCACACTGACCCTAGAGCTTTTTGAAATGTTTCCTAGTATCATTCCCCACTGAGTTGCAGAACCTTGGAAGGAGAGGTCCTTGAAAATAAGAATGGTTCCCTTCTTTGTATTTGGGTTCCCAGCAGTTGGTATTTAATAAAATGCTTATTGATTGCTTGGTCGGATGGAGCAGAGGCGTTCTTGAGCCCCCTTTCCTTTTGTATCCACCCTCATTGGCCCCCCACACACTCCCTGCTTTCCAAGCTTTGCTGGTGTTGGTTCATCCCTCCTCTCTATCAAATCCTACTCAAGTCCCACTCTTCCACAAAATCTTCTCAGATTATTCCAGCTCACACTGAACTCTCTTTTCTTTGAACTCAACCATCTGAACTACCCCACAATTTATTACATCATCCCATTCTTTCTGACTAAGGAAGCTGCTAATATTAAGCTGCTAGTTGGCGTTTTGCCCAAGGCCCCTTGGAATGTTTCCATGTGTCCCGTGTTGTGGTTTTTCTGGCCTGTTTGGAGGGTAACTAATGTCATCCTGCCTTTTGAGACCCTGTCCAGGGAGTCACAGGTGAGAGTAAGCTAAGGTCAAGGGGTCATTTCTTCATTGAGACTAGGCAAGGAGCAAGAATTGAACTGTTAGTCTGAGGCCAGGAAGCACTGCTGCTGACCTTGAGAGGGATGTTCCAGGGCCAAACCAGATTATGTTTGTCCAGAGCTTTATAACTGAAGGACTGGTTTTTATTTTTGTTTTTGTTTTTTGGAGGGGGGTAGATTTAAATGATTTGCTTTTATTATGAAAGAAAATATCACTCCCCAGACATTTGATCAGAGTCTTCCTGGCTCTATTTTTTTTTCATCTTTATTTTTCCTCCCCCAGTCTGGTAAGGGGTGAGCCCTTTTATTTGGGACATCTCCCATTGGTATTTCTTTTTTGTATTTATCTTGAGGCTATCTAAGGTAAAAAGAAAATTTTACAAGTTGGATAAGGGTGACATCAGCCTACTAGCTAATAGTTCTTAAATTCTTTGCACTGTTAGTGAATTGGTCTGACCATTTTGGAGAACAGTTTGGAACTATGTCTGAAAGTCAGTGGTTAAAAATTGGAAACCGGAGTGGCTAGGTGGCACAGTGGATAAGGCACCGGCCCTGGAGTCAGGAGCACCTGAGTTCAAATCCGACCTCAGACACTTAATAATTACCTAGCTGTGTGGCCTTGGGAAAGCCACTTAACCCCATTGCCTTGCAAAAAAAAAAGCCCTAAAATAAATAAATATAATAATAAATTTTTTTTTTTAAATTGGAAACCAAAGGAATGCCCTTAGATTGGGGAATTACTTCTTAAAAGGTATTCAAATTCTAAGTTCAATGTTCTTTCTCTTCCACCATGCTGCTAGCTTGGGTGCCCTCACACCCTACATTGGCAAACTTAGTGACAGGTGGAGATCTTCACAGAACATTGTCAAGAATTTTTGATTCAGTCATTTCCTTAGCTCTTTTTCTATTTCCTGCCCCAAATCCCCTATGGATAGCTTGTCATTCAGAGAGCAAGTAAAACCTTTCTCTAGAGGGGACTTAATACTTTTTTTTGGAGAGGGTAGCTGGTTGGAGTACAGTAATAACCTAAACTATTAGAAAATCTTCCCCAGAATCAGACAAGTTTCCATTTATCCAGGTATAAGATTGACCACAAAGAAATTTTTATCAGTCTGTCAACAAATACTTAACTTTGTACCCAGGCAGGGGTAGGGAACATCTAGCCCTCCAAATCATGGCAACTGAAAATTCAATAAATCTTGGAACCTTTTAGAAGTGAATTAAATAAATGTTTGACCAATATAGCAG
Source organism: Macrotis lagotis (assembly GCF_037893015.1). Lineage (NCBI taxonomy): Eukaryota > Metazoa > Chordata > Mammalia > Peramelemorphia > Peramelidae > Macrotis > Macrotis lagotis. The sequence goes on along the minus strand of NC_133664.1, from coordinate 207,322,205 downwards.
ACTGATTTTTAAGGTAATAATTTTGTATGGCCCTATAAATATTCAAAGGACCATTGACAGAAAAACAATTCCCCATCCCTGTATTAAGAACTGAGGAAGGCAACAAAAGATTTTGCCCTCAAGGGGTTCACATTTCTCATGGGAATTAAAATATTCACACCCAGTTTGGCAAGCACTCACCCCAAGCTTTGTAGCTAACAGGTTAAATAAGAAATGAATTTGGACAGTATCCTTCAACTTTCTTGCTGTGTGCTTTCTCCAGAATTCTTTCCATACTTGTCCTCTATATGCAACTGCTTCATTCAGTTAATTAATATGTAATTATTAATAGGAGCTGACCATACAAATCCTCAGTTTGTTATATAGCAAAATCCAAGCATTTGTGAGCTTTGAAATCCCTGGTTCTGGAACTTGTGGCAGAAGCAAGAGAAGGGCCAGGGCTAGTTTCTCTTCTCCCTACCCCCAGATGCTTCCAGCCAGAGGCCTTCATGGGTCTCGGATGTCTGTCTCATTTGCATTGTGAATGACACAGAGGGGAGCTAACGAGGTTATTGGGCAAAGAAACACTCTCATGTGACCCATGTGGAAGCAGACCTACAGCAGAGCTAAATGGGGGCAGGGGCACTCTTTCATCCAAACTGGCAGGGCAGAGGGGGGAAGGGAACAGGTTAGAAGGGTGGATGGTGCAGTTTTTATCCAAGACCATAGTAAACCTTAAAGGAACAAAGAAGGTAGGAAAGGAAAAAAAACCTGCTGTCTAGATCAGTGTAAGTGAAGGAAAGGTACTTAAAGGCCATAAGGATTCCTGTATTTCTTGCTGAGGACTCCTAAGAACCCCTTGGACAAGTAGAGAGGTTGTATAATATTAGAGACAACTGAATTCTGTAGATTCTGGATTCAGGGTAGGCAGGCTTCCATCCTGGGTACCATACTTTCTCTTTGAGGGAACTGTGGACAAATGACTTCACTCCTCTTTTGGGGGTACAGTAATGTTTACATAGGGGTTATGTTATGTAGAAAAATCCTTCTGTACACCTGAAAATGTTGCATGAACTGTTTTCCAGCAGAGAGGAAATTGGACCTGGAGCTTAAATCCTGCCACTGATATTTAATATAGTAACGGTCATGGACAAGTCACTTAACTTTGTGAGCTCTAGTTTCTTCTTCAGTGAAGTGGATAATTATATCTGTAGTATCATAGTGTTGTGAAGCCCAAATAAGTTATTATAAAAAAATAAATAATATAAATAAATATAATAAAAATTATCATAATTTCAGAGAACACAACAGACCTGAATTTTCCTAGAGTATTTTTCCTTTTGGTGGATAAGAGGGCTAGGACTAGGAGGAGTTATAATTGGAAACTTGGATACCACTTCTTTCTGACTACAAGAAACTCTCTCTCTGGATATCTTCAAATTAGTGAACTTGCTTTGTTCTTTAAATACTCTTTTTTACTCTATCAATAGCCTTATCTTAAAAATACTTAATCTCCATGTACTTAGACAAATAGACAAATCTTTGACTCCTTCCCACAAAGTAGAATTGGTAAACTCCTTAAGGACTGGGACTGCAAGCCTTGTGTCCCCCAAAGTTAGGTGGAGACTTTTCCTTGGTAAATGTTGATTTGATGGATTGAACAGGAGGGAAGCTTCTAGGAATCTCCCCCTAGAATACTAGTAATTGATATTCAATGAATAAGAATTCATATTGGAGAAGAAGTACTAACTTAGAAGACCTATATTTCTCAATGAATGAATTGGTCAATAAGAAATCATTTATTAAATGTTTACCATATGTTAAGTTACTGGTCTAAGCAATGGAAATACAATAGACCCTGCCTTAAATGCAGTTACATTCTAGTATGAGTATATAATAATACACATTATACAACTCCTATCTAATCAGCCAATCTTCACTTTACCCTGGCCATCTTCCCTGCTCTTACTTGGCCAACCTCTCCCTCACCAGCTCTGGAACCATAATTAGATCAATCAAATTAATCTTGACACTGTTACATAAAACATGTTAGCAAACCAAAATCACCTTCCCTAACCACCTCTTTGTGTCCCATGTTGGAAGTGATTTCACAATATGACTAATATGTAAATATGTTAAACATGAATGTACCTGTACAACTTTTACCAGACTATTGGCCACCATGAAGAGGGGATGGAAGGTAGTAGAAATTTATAGTGCTCATAAATTTGCAAATGAATGAATGTTGAAAAACTACCATTGCAAGTAATTGGAGAAAAAAAATAAAATTTCAATAAAAAAGAAGAAATGATTTACAAAAAGTTACCCAGAAGGTAGAATCAGGATTCAAAATCAGGTGCTTATGAGTAGAAGGATCAAAAGCAGGGAAACCCATTGGATAAGGATATCTTTTGCATTTGCTCCCCAACCTGTCTTGCCCAGTAGGGGCTCTTTTGGGGTTGTATCATTGTTGAGCTTCCACAAACCAAGATGATTTTACTGTGTCTTCTTCCTGTGCCCTTATATCTCTTTGCCTTTTCTCATTATGCACAGACTTTAACTTTGCCATGTACCCACCCTCGATGATTGCAACTGGAAGTGTGGGAGCAGCCATCTGTGGCCTCCAGCTTGACAGTGAAGACAACTCTTTTTCAGAGCATCTCACAGAGCTGCTGGCGAAGATCACGAATACAGATGTGGTATGTGAGCCCCTCCCCCCTCGCAAAAGCCTGGGAATTTCTCTTTTTCTAACAGAGGGAAATGGAAGTTTGGTTTAATACTCACAAATTGGGTAGATTTTTTTTTATACTTTTTCCTTCTAATGTTTGCTGTAAAGAGAAAGTGGTATAATTGAAACTTCATCTTTTATATTTTAGAGTTGTGTTCCAAATAAAGGATTAATAACATCCTTTCTAGAGCAATTATTCATTGTATAAAGTAGTAGATATCAGGATCTTTCTAGCTAACTTTCTATCTCATCACAAAACAAATGCTGCAAAAGATTCATAAACCTGTATTAAAACTTACTTAAAAACAAACATTGCCCCTGTTATGAAAGATTGGGAGCTAGGAAAGAAAGACTTCCAGGAGATTTGTATGAATGTTGAAGTTTTCTTATGGATTGACCAGTGGATTTTCAGGTTCTAGATCTTTTGGCCAGCTCTTTCTCCTGAATGTGGTCATCTTCTCTTAAAAGGGGGACCTTTCTGAAGAGCCCAGTTGGGAACTCCCAAGCTTTAAGGAGTTGCTGCAAAAAAACAACCCCCCCCCAAAAAAAGAGTAGCTTCCAAGGCTACAGAAACATCAGTCTCAAGATCACTATTGGGCCACCCATAATCAAAGAAGAAAACTCAAAGCAGGATAGACAGTCAGAGACTTTAAATCCAGTCTCAGGTTCAATGAGACAAATACATGAACTCATGGTCATGAAGAGCCACCATACATAGGTGGATAGTCCATGGGTTCAAGTCCCAAGCCTAACTGACAAAAGAAGGGTTGAAGGGGAGAGCAAGAGTGACAATCATTTCTCCTTTTAAAATTTATTACATAGAGGGCAGTTTTTTCTGCTTGGTCAGAAATCATTTTTCACATAGGCTCTCATGGGGACCAATGAGGGGCCTCTGGTTGTATGTGACTTTTAGTCAAGTGGGGCTGAGGCATAGTCTCAGCTTACTAGGAAATGGCCCTATCCACAGACCAAGAAGCATTATTATCTTCAAAACATTATTATAGATACTAATTTCTTTTTTTCTCTTTTTGAATCCCCAAAGTACTTTAGTTTCAGACTTTTAAGCCCATATGAAGAAATATAATGAGTCATATCCCCTTAATGTCATCTCACCATTAAAATCCAACTATGCAATTGGGGAATGTTTTAAAATTTCTGACTATTAAGAACCATCTTTATCTGTCCTTCATTTTAAAGATGGAGATATCAAACTCTAGAGATATGAAGTGAACTTGCCCAAAGGCAATAAATAGCTAGTTAAAAAACAAAACAGGATCAGAACTCATGTCATCTGATTGCCTCCTGTTGGATCCCATCTCAGAATATAATTTTTCTTAATGGAAAAAAAATTTCAAAGGAAATCAATTGAAAGATAGGTATCAGCAATGCATAGCATGGAAACAACGTAAACTAACAAACTATCTTCTATAGGGGGAAGCAAGAATAGGTGAAAAATTGTAAAACTCAAAAAACTTAAAATAAATAAAATCTTTCTAGAAAAAAATGTTTTATTCAAAAATAAGAAAGATAGGTATCAGAAGAAAAATAAAGTAGTTCACAGACCTCAGGTTCAGTAACCCTGGTTTATAGGAAGCATGGAGAGAAGGACGTTTGTCTTTAATAGTGCTTGAAAATTACCATGACAACATGCAAGAATGAAGGAAAACTTCACCATGACACATTCCAAACATACCAAGGGCTTTGAGAATGTTTTAGTTTGGGAAGTCTGCCTTGGAGCATCCTGGGTCCTTAAATTTAGTGTCTTCACATGAAGGGGAAACTCAGGTGGTCACCCTTATCTCTCTGCAGTCTGCATTTAGAGATTATCTTGTAAAGATGCAGAGGACCAAAGATGATGTTTAATGTCCTATTCAGGAAGCCCCTTAAGGAATAAACCTGTTTTGTGGATTTTGTTTGTTTTGTTTTGTTTTTTAACATGTGCTCAAAAATATTAATCAGACACCCTAGTGCCATTCACAGTTCTTTATTGATTAAACTAGTGCCTTCATTAAATTCATAGAATCTTAAGGATTTGAAAAATCATTTAGTCCAATGCCTTTTTATAAATGAGGAAATAGACTCAGAATGGAAATTCTCTACTTTTCCTTTGATAAACCTTAACCTGTTTGGAAAATAATTGCTTCTTTTCTCCTGAATTTTCCTTCTCTTGCAATTTAGATTCCAGCCAAACAGGCAGCAACTCTTGCCCTGATCTCTGCAGAGATAATAAGGTCACTCTTATCCCTGGAGTTTGAATTCAAAGCTTTATTTGATTTTGATCTGTTTTTTGGTAATTCCTGTATCATTCCAAATTGTGATCCAACAACAAATCCAACAACAAATGCTTTTATATCACAATTTGGTGTTTCCAACCTTCTGATTTGAGGGTGGGTCCCTTTTCTCTTCATACAAATGCTATTTCTGATCTATTATGGTTGATGATAAACTGCTTGGTCAAGTATGGTGCTTGAGGATGAAACTCGATGTAAGTGAAGTTAGAGGCTGGCCTGCTTGGCTATCTGTCTTGGATAAAGAACTAGTATCAAAGAATAAATAATGATACCTCACATGTATGCAATGTTCCATAGGTTTACAAGATGCTTTTCTCACAGAGGCACTTCAAATACTAGCAAATACCTATGTTGTTTGGCTATACTTATTTAATATAAGGGTTGGGTGTTTTTTTTAATTTTTGCTTTTTTCTAGTGAAGATGAAATAGGAGGGAAAAAATCAAAATCAAAACAGTCAAATAATTGGGGAAGAGGGAGAATAGTGTCAATACTGTTCAGAAGGGTTTTTTCCAAATTAACTCAATATATATGTATTCTTCATCTTTAGTGTGCTTAGTAGTTTTGGATGCTTTGAGAGAATACAGAAGAAATGGACAATAACCTTTAGTATTTTTAAGGACCTCATTATACAGCTTAACACTCAGACTAGAGTGAACAATTCAAGAGTTTCCTATTTAAGCACTAAGTTATGTGGTAGAGGCTGTTGGTGCAATAGGAAGTCACTGAGGGCCAGGACCTCTGATTTGTAGTAGCACAGATGGATTGTCAAACCACAAAATATATGGAACATGGAGCTCCTTTTAGAGACTCTATGAAAACCAAAAAAATAAAATAAAATAAAATAAAAAATAGGGTGGCTAGGTAGTGTAATGGATAGAGCACTGGCCCTGGAGTCAGGAGTATCTGGGTTCAAATCTGGCCTCAGACACTTAATAATTACCTAGCTGTGTGGCCCTGGGAAAGCCACTTAACCCCATTCGCCTTTCAAAAACCTAAAAAAATAAAATAAAAAGTAAATAGACTCTATGAAATTATTTCCATCTGGGGCAGCTAGGTGGCACAGTGGATAGAGCACCAGCCCTGGAGTCAGGAGTACCTGAGTTCAAATCTGGCCTCAGAAACTTAATAATTACCTAGCTGTGTGGTCTTGGGCAAGCCACTTAACCCCATTGCCTTGCAAAAACTAAGTATATATATATATATATATATATATATATATATATACATATATATGTATATATATATATATATATATAATTTCCATTTGATGTTCAGCTCTCAAATATAGAAGAAACTCAAGCACAAAGAATTGACATAGAGGGATTATGTGATATTCCTCAGGTGATCAACATATAGGAGAAGCAAGAGCCCAGGTGAAAGTGGCATGCCACTAGTAGTCAGGCTGTCTCAGAACTTAACCTCAGTATCACAGATTTTTAGACCTGGAAAGAGCCTTTGACATGACCCAGTCTGGAGGCTCAGGGGAAGAGAAGAAGCATTTCTATTATCATCTACTATGGACTAAGAGTTTTACAAATAATATCACATTTGATCCTCACAACAATCCTGGGAAATAGGTGCTATTATAATCTTCATTTTACAGTTAAGGAAACTGAGGCAAACAGTTGACCAGGGTTATACAGTTAGTATCAAAGGCCAAATTTGAACACAGATCTTCTAACTCCAGGCCCATTGTTCTATTTACTGACCACTAAGGAACTGAAATGAGTTCCTTTTATAACCAGGTAATGACTGAGATCTAAGAGTAATGGAATTCTGGGAAAGTTGGGCTTTTGTGATTCTCTGTGGTTGCCAAAATAAACAAGAAATACTTCATTCTAGAGAAAAGCTAAATAAGAAGCCCAACAGTTTTATCAGGAATAAAAAGTCTGTTGGTGTGTTATATTTTAAGTAGTTCTTTCCTATACTTAATAATGCTATCAAAATGGGGACTAAATTTAAAGATGAATCATATGCTCAAACACTTTAAAAACCAGGTGGATATGATTGTTGGGGCTTTGCCAAGCAGTATTTGAGAAATTTGGGATAATTGGAAAGGTTCTGCAGAAGCAGAGAAAGGCAAATGTTCCATTTTTTTTTTCAAACAAAGGGAAGAGAATAAGGGTCTCCCATTTATAGACTAGGAGTTTAACTTCAAATCAAGTGTGAAGGATTTTTATGTGGAAGAGGATCAGATGGGTTCCCTTTGGAAGGCAGAACCTCCATGAATAGAGAAGGAGCAGGGAACAACAAAATGGCAAACAGATTCTTGATATTAGGGAAAACTTAACAACCAGAGTTTATCCATTAGTAGAATGGGCTGGAACCACTGGAAGTAGTAGGTTTCTTATCTTTGAAAGATCTTAAAGCAAGGGCTAGATGATAACTTGTTGGAGTAGAATTTCCTTATGGAGTATGTGTTGGGCTGGACAGACCTGAATTCTCAGTGGTTCTATTGTAAGGACTCTGGACCTGCCACCTAGACCCTGACTCCTTCAGGGCTATGACCTCTTCATGGGCTTCATTTGCTCCCAAGGCAAAATGAGAGAGATAGGAAAATTAATGTCCACAGACATTTTCATTGATATTAGGCCATTTTTGTTACCATTGTGGAAGGACACTGCAATTTTACCATCTATATGAAGACACCTTGGTGTTTTTAAGTCTGTCCATCAGTCCCTCTCCTTTGTGATGTGTGTCTGCCACAAGGTTGTAGCGTTATATTTTATGTTAGAAATGGCCCTCCCTATGTCTTTGCCTGAGATCTTTTGAGAACATGGGTCCCTTAAAAGTTTTCTAGGGGATCATTTTTCCCCAATCTAGTCACAGTGTCTCTCACACACACACACACACACAACACACACACACACATACACACACACACACACACACACACACACACACACACACACACACACACATATTTTTCCAGAGCACTGGTGATGTTTTTCTGGACTTCTGAGATTTGCAGTTTGGGGGGGGGGAGTTGGCAAGGAGGGTGGGGGGGCAGGAGGAACGGGACTTGTTAGGAGGGGGAAGAACGAACTCCAGGTTTCTCTCTCCTGCCTTATTTTTCCCCTGGGCTACATTTTGTATGCAAGGGAACGTCAGACCAATCAGCCTCGGAAGAAAAGGGCAAAAAAAAGTTTCCTAAGTTGTCTTTGCCCGAGTTGGCAGCTGCTCTGGGGGTTTATTCAGGTTTTTGTTCCCCAGTGGAGTGCTGTGCGTGTGTGATGACAATGAAGAGACACAGTTAACACTGGGGGCTAATGGTAAAGTTCCGTCATCCCCATTCATGGACGGAGGGGAAGCCAGCAAGCAGAGGAAGTGAGAAGCCCATGTAATGAGCCGGAGATCACAAACATCATGGCTGTCAGGGCTTTGAGTCTAGGGAGAGGAGAGGAGGGGTGAAAAGGGAATGGGGCTGGGGGCAGCGGTCTGGGATCGTGAGAGCTGGAAGTTTGCCTTGATTCCCCGGCATTGTAGATGTCACCTGTCCAAGCTGACATGTTCAGGCTGAGAGGCACAGACTGAGGTGGGGAAAATAGTGTTGAACTGAGAAGCAGAGACCCAAGCGATGGTCCCAGTTTTATCTCTTAAAATGGTGGAGGGAGAAATGTTCACCTCTAAGGCTCCTTCCTAGTTTTGAAAACTCTAAAATGATGTGGTTCTCTTCCTAGAGCTAGATGGGATCTTAGAGATCACCAAAACCTCCTGAATGAAGTCATTCCCCTGCTTTCCCTAAATTTAGACCTCATCATCAACTTTATCTTTCCTTTCCTCTTTCTAATTTATCCACTTAGAATTCTGGAATTGCAGCCTGGGAACTTATCTCTAGACCCAACCATACCTGAACAGTAATTTTCTATCAACATAGTTGACAGGTCATCATCCAGTCTTGGTTTGAGCATCTCCATGATGGAGCAAGCAGCCCCAAAATGTTCCTCTCAGTAAATTCCTCCTCACTTTTCCCCCTCTAATAGAATGTTTGTTCTTGAATGAAGATCTTTCTTCATCCCTAGAATCCTAGAATGTTTGTACCTATTTCCCCCTAATTCTCTTCATCCCTTCCCCTCCCTCTTCCTTGCAACCACCAACCCCTTCTCCTAGATGTGCCCCTCCCCGCTCTTGTTCTACTCTGCTTTGGCATTGGTTTCTCTGTCACCTCGATGGCAAGATCTCTGGGTCACAGCCGTCAGGGCTGTTTACAGTTGGTGTGGTTAACATTTCACAGTACCACATGCCAGCTAATAAATAAAGATTTGCCTTCTGGAGTTTTGCCCAGCAATATCCCCCATTCATCATCTCAGAAAAAAACTAGCACAGCCTGTGAGGTCATGATTCTTAGACAGGGTCTTCATGATGGTCTGACATGTTCTATGGTCTTTAAATAATGTTTACAGGGTGACTTAAACATTCTTCCCCTCTCTTCTCCAGTAGGACAACTGTAGAAATGACTTTTTTCAGATGAAGAAACTGAGGCTTAACCACTAAGTATGTTAGGTAGGATTTTAATCCACAGTCCAGTATTCTTTCTGCAGGAAGATTGGAGAAAAAAAGCCCTTTCCCCTAGAACTAATAGAAAGATTTGGGTTCAAATCCAATCCCAGATAACTGCTGTGACCCTGAACAGGTCACAACCTCTGTCTGACTTACTTTCCTCAACTATAAAATGAGATTTGTTGTGAGGAGCAAATGACATATTTGTAAAGGCAATGGCATAGAGAAAACACAATAAATACTTCTTTTTCCCTACAAAAGACTTTCTAATTCTAATAGTCAATAGGAATAAAGGATGTACCTGCCTGTTTTATATGTAGTAATATCTCACTTCTAACTCTTCATGACCCCTTTTGGGGTTTTCCTTGGCAAAGGTACTAGCAGAGTTTGCCAATTTCTTCTCCAGCTCATTTTACAGTTGAGGAAAAGTAGACAAGCACGTTGAAGTGATTCACCCCGGGTCACATAGCAAATAAGCTCTGAGGCCATGTTTGAATTCTAAGCCCAATTCCAGAGTATGTATTCCATCTACCAAATCTCCAATTTTTTTCCTTGTGAACTTTTTCTAGCTATGCCTCTTCTGTATTGTAATTGTGAAGGTGACATTTTGAACCTGTGTGAAATGTGTAAATAGATAGCAAGTTCATTTCCTATTGTCTGGCTCCATTGTCTTCTCACACCACAATATCCATCATCTGTGTGTCAAGTGCAAATTTGGCAAGCATATTTTGAATTGCTTTTTCTGAGTCATTGATAAAAATGTTGAATTGCTCTGAGCAAAGGACAGATAGATCCCTGGAACACACCACAAGAGACCTCCCTTCCGCTTACCAATGACTATCCTTTGTATTCTTTTATCCCATCAGCTGCCCCTAACTCTAACCATCATCTCTTGTCACTTTTCTCCACATTACCCCTTGGAATACTTTGTCCTATTTTGATGAAATCTAGGTATATGGTGATTAGAACATCTCTCTTAGTTACTTTGCCTCCCAAAAAGAAATTAACCCAGTCTGGCATAAAGCCAATCTAGCTTTTAGTGATTATTGCTACCCTTTCTAAATGCTCAAACCATTCCTTCAATAGTTATGTAGAATTTTGCCAACACCAGAAGTCAAGCTCTCTGCCCTTTAGTTTACAGACTTTACCTTTTATTTAAGATGAAGACCCCTCCTACCCTTATACTATTGAACTCCATAATCTTTCAAAGTTTCTGACAGTAGTCAAGTCATCTCTGTCAGTTCTTTCAGTGCTCTTGGATGTGGGTCACCTGTACCTATTGATAAGAGGAGTTCTATGGTGGACCTACTCACTTATCTTCACTTTCAAATCACTTTTCTTCTAGGATTGCCTGAAAGCCTGCCAAGAACAGATCGAGGCTGTTTTGGTGAACAATCTAAGGCAAGTTCGGCAAGAGGAGCAGCAACGTAATCCTACAAAGACGGTGGATGAACTGGATCAAGCCAGCACCCCCACAGATGTGAGGGACATCAACCTGTGAGGATGTCAATGCAGAGAGAGAAAAAAGAGAGAAAAAGAGAGTACTTGCTCTCCAGACTCCCATTTGGGCGTTTTCTTACTTTGTGGGGGTTTTTTCGCGTGTGTGTGTGTTTTTAGAACAAAACTTTTTTTAATCTCCTCCCACCTAGAAATATTTAAGGGTCTTTTAGAAAAGAGAAAAAAGAAGCCTACAAAAAAAAGTTGAACTATTAAAAATATGTGGTGCCTATAATGTTAAAAAAGAAGGGAATTGTGATCTTTGTGACAAATTACTGTTTGGTTATATATAGTTAAATGCTTGTATGAAAGCATACAAAGTAGCTAGAGAAAATGTATGCTTGCAGATGTGGGAACAAAGCAGATTATACTCTATTTTTCCATATTATGAACTAGTGCATACATCCCCAATTTAGATGGGAGAAAAGAACTATGTGATTCATGGTTTAATTAGATTGCAAAGCAATGGACGAAAGGGGTTTGGGAAATGAAGAAGTAATGAGGGGGCAAAAGAGAAAGATAATTATCTCTTCTGATGCAATTGAACCATTCTGGATGCAGAAGTTCTTTGACTCTCTAGTCGCCTCTGGTTTAATTGGAAATGTATGTTGGATTTCTCTGAGTTAGTTGTGCTTACTCCCATCTGCAGTAGCTCTGCCAAGGAAACAAAGAAGATGCTTTATTTTGCCAGACAGATAAAGGTGATTGGTTCCTGGGTGTGATGTGTTGTTTCTCCTTTAAACACGGTCCACCGTAGACAGTAGCATCACATTGTCAGTGTAAGGGAAAGGTCAGCTTTGGGCCATTCCCAGGGGTCGTGTTTTAGGGCAGAAAAACAGGACCAGAGTCTGAATTGCTGCAATAAACAAGGGTGATGAGGTCTTCACATCCTTCACCAGTCCAAATTAATTCCGTGGACTGATTAACATTTCTTATCCACAGCTCAGCATTATTATAAACTATTCCATTCAAAAAGCACTTTGAAAATTATTCTTGAGGGATAAATGGGATGGTTTATGAAAATCATGTGGAATAAAGGATAGAGAGGAGTTGAAAAATATAGTCCTCCTCTCCTCCCTCCCCAGTCTGTATTATTATTTCTATATTGCATCTGATATACTCTCTCAATAGCTCCTGCATTAATGCTAGAAGATGAGAGACACCCCATTCAGGTGACATTCCCATCACAACATTCCTGATGAAACTCCAAAGGAAAAAAATGTTATTCCTGTGTCACAGAAGGATCTTAATACACCTACCTGCACACTTCTCCTTTGGGCCTTAAAAGAAAATTACTGTTAATGCAAAAGTCAGGTGACTAAACACCAGGGGCGCAGTGTTGTGTTTTGTTTTTTCCTTTTTTTTTTTTTGAGGGGGGGTGGTTAATTTTATTACAAAATTGTCTTCAGTGTACTTGAATTTTTTCCACTTTGTTTCAAAGAGGGAGCAAAGGAGTTGGAGCAGCAAAAAAAATTTTTTGCACAGTTATATTAACAGGTGATAGGGGGTATATGAAGCTATTGTTTGAAATATTGTTTGCATTTTTTAAAAGAAATCATAATGGGCTACTTTGAAGCATTATTTTATAAACAGACTTGTGTCTGGCAATATGAGGGTTGAAAATGCAATTTTAAAAAATTTTTAGGGTATCTTTCATTTGTTTTTATCTGTTTGGGGATTTTTTTTGTTGTTGTTTGCGCTGCTAAGAAGCTACGATCCTTCATTTTTATCCACATTAACAGTACTTAGCTGTAATGTTTCACTGAGTGTGCTGCTATTTTATAAACATTTTGATAATATATTATTTTACTGCTTAAATTTCAAATCCTGAAGCAGGTGGTTAAGTTGAGCTTATAAGTTCTGTGATTTACTGGAAAAGCCCGTGTATACCTTTTGTTTTTTTTTCTCTGATAGTGTATTCTTTTTTTTTTCCTGCTCATATTCTGCAAAAATGGCATTTACTTTACCTCAGGTTTACTGGATACAAAATAAAAGGTTCACACTCTTTTTTTCCTAATACCTCACAACCTTCTGCTGGGGACCTTTTCAAATCCTTGCTGTAGGAGATGGGAAGATAAATCTCTTCCTTCCCCCTCAGAAAGAAGATGGGCTACTGTAGCCTCTGAAGGGGGCAACTTATCCCCTGAGAACTATTTCTGACCACGAGGATATTGATTTAGGCTCCCATTTTGAATTAGGTATCCTCATCATCATAGTGGAAAAAATACACTGAACACCAGGGAGTCCCTGTAGGGCATATATTTAGGTACCAACAACTATGCAGTGGATTTAGAAGTCTGGTTGGCCTTCATTGACCAGGTGTCAGGAAGAGACAATAAAAATGGATCTTGGCAGCTTGTTTGCAAATCCATGTTTTGCATGCTTTTAAGGAGAAAAAGCCTTTCCCACATCCATTCTATTCATGTAGGATCTTTTATTACAAAGGGTCGCTCATTCCCCAGTCTCTGACCCACTGAATTACAAACACCAAACCTTGAATGTAATTTTATGGTGATTGTTCCTCCTACTACTGTCAAACAAGGCCCTCTACCAGTGGTATAAACAAATTTCACATGGAGGATTTTGCTCTTATTTACCTAACTTGAATTAGGATAAACTTAAAGGACAGGACCATGAGTCCAACAAGAATCATCAGTGTAGAGTTTTGTTTCCTCAAAATCTAAGAAGAAAAAATATACTGCTTCCCTCTGCACTTTTCAAAAAGATAATCAAAGGGAATTTTGAGTAGTAATTCTTTACCCTAAGATGGAGGCTGAGAATCCAGTCAGTAAGCCTCCCCATTTATTTAAATGATCATTTTTGACAAGGAAGTGAGATGAGATCATTTTTAAAATTCACAGTGAAGAGTCTTTGAAACAATAATGTCCAAATGAGAAAGGTATTTCTTCTCAACCTATGCCAATTTCCCAGCCCCAACACTTAAGGAGTTAGTATTTCCGTTCCCTTTTTACTTTTAACATCAGAGATCTGTGTAATGAAGTCGATTTTGAGGAAGCACACTTAGGTAGAGAAATGAATCCTTAATGAAGAATCTCAGGTCCTTTCTCCCTTGATACTGTTTTCTTATGAGAAGTCTCTCTTCCAGGCTCCAGATTACCCAATAATTTTAGCTTATTCCTTTGTCCCTTGATCTCATCAAAGGAGTTGTGCCACCAGGTTTGTTTTTAACTTTTTACCAATCTCCCTTTCGCCTCCATTGAGAGCTATTTGGACTTTTTATTTTTTTGCATTGTGATTTTTTCCATCCAGTATAGTCAATCCTTAAAAAAAAAACCAAAACATCAAATATAGTAAAATAGTATAATATATAATACAGGTTCATGAAAACAGAGTAACCTGATAGGGAATCTCCCCACCACTACAGACAACAGAGTCCTCCCCAAGAGGTAAAAAGAAATACTACCAAGGAAGTACAGTTCTAGGGAGTTATTTCAAACAACTAACAATGTCCACATTGACAGACATCTGTCACAGGACTTAATCCACAGGAATAGTCAGGTCAGGAGATGGACCTGTCTTTGATACTGCATGCTCTCTCTAGCAAATTGTTTCCCTTAATACAAAATTATTTTTACTTAGCTTAGAACCTTAAGAATCTGTTTAGATTGTGTCCTGATGTCCATACAACAGACAATGACACTGTAGTACCTAGTTAGGGGACTTTCTTAGGGAGCAGAATTCTCATTCTGCATGACTCTGAGTAGGGCTATTAAGAAGGAAATGACCAGTTGCACCTTATAATAAATATTACTTTTCTAAATTAAAAAAAATTGGTTGGAAGATGAGGGTAGAGAGAATATTTGAGCAAGCCAACTTGAGATTGACCAGTCTTCCAGGACACCAGGATTTCTCCTGGTATAGTCCAACCTGTGCATAGCTTTTAAAGAAGATAAATTAAAGTTTAGACTATAATGCCCCACCTATTCTCCCTCCACCTCCAGAATTAATCAGAAAATGATGAGATCTTCTAGTAGGATATCTATTTAGAGATGGAGATGATAATCTATTTGCAAAAAATTGGGTACAAGAATTTGATTACTCCATCTACCTTATAGATGAATCTTCAATTCAACAAGAGCTTCTCCATGCATTTGTGTATTATTGATTCTTTAAATAATTAAGTTCATGATATCTTTGTATCTTGTCTCTAGCTTACTCTTTCCATACAACCCACTTTAGAAAGGGTTAAACAAAAGTCCTTGAAGAATATCCATCATCCTACATATTCTGGCAAGCCCCTGCCTATAATAAAGCAGATGTGTTTCTTGCTTCTGACCACTGCCCATAATTTGGCAATTCCTAAATTCCCATCAAATACCAGGTCACTGGATTTTTTCCATTATGTTCCATTATCACGTACCTCAGTTAACTCAGTTACAGAGTTTCCGGTCTTGAACTTTTTTTCTGCTTTAATGAGTGTGATGCCACATCATTTCAATTTTCTTCTCTCACAATGGGCTCTTTAAGAGGCATGGTTGCTTTAGAGGTGGGGGGATGCTAGAGAGTACTGTCAGAGACCTGCTCTGTGTGAGCCAAGTCTGGAGAAAGTATATGAGTTTGTGTTATGGGACAGACTGTGACATGTAGCCGATTGCCTCTTAAGAAGGCTGATTTGTTCAGTGTTTTTAAAATTAATAACCTGTTCTTCTGACTAGTTTGAAGTTGGATTTGAGAAATGGTTTTGGATGCAATTAGATATGCTGTATGGACAATAAACTCACTGACCTAATTCTCTCATCTTGACTCATAATTCATACATCAGTAGTTCTAAGAACAGAATTGTACCATTCATTGCCAGTCACACCCATTTTGAAATTTATTTGCATCTCTTAATAGCACTGGCCATTAAATTTTGGGCATTTAGTTAATCAAAAAAAATACTTCTTATGTGATATGTAAATTCTTGGGGGATAATTTAAATGTATTTCATGGGAGGTGCCACTTAGGTCAAAATATTACATTGTTAACCCTCTTTTTTTTCTTTCAATGATGTTGTGGCCATTTTGCTTAACTCCACCACTCAAAAAACATCCTATTAAGACAGATAGGTAGCAAATATTACCAGAACTTAAAAATTGGCCTCATGAGTCACGGGGTTTTTTGTTGGCTTTGTTTTTTTTTTTTGTTTTTGTTTTTTAACATGAGTCCTAAATTAGGTTTGTATAACATCTCCATTGGCTTCACCATTTATCAGAGAATATTGGATCTGCATTCTGGCAATAATCTTCTTTACTGCTTCTGTAATCTTGGTTTTCTTCCATCATCCATCATCATAAGTCCAACATCTGCTTCTGTGTCACTATGCTGAAACTTTCTTAAGGAGTCTCATTCTTTAATAGACTGATCATTGCTCCAACCTCTTTCTCTAGGCTATTAGACTCATACTCATAGCACCCTTTTGTCTTTTAGTATGTTTCCTCTGCTTCTCCAGGAATTCCATCTATTAGAGGATATTTGGATTACCTTCATATACATATGTGTGTGAATATATATATATATGTATATATACTTCAAAGTATCTGTTGAATATATCTCAAAAAACTTTAATTTTTCTTATTGTGGATTAATTCTTCCATCACCACAGACTATGTATGATTTTACAAATAATCTTCAACCATTGCTGAAGCTCAAATATATATCACCTAAAAGCCCAGTTAGTTATGAGGTCCTGAGATGAAAGACATGAAGTCCATCATTAGGACTTTACTCAAAGCTTTTTCGTAAGATCTTTCAGAGCTTGTCATCCATTAGCATACTTTTCAAGAATTCAAAGTCAACTATATATAGATTGAATAAGGTATTAGAGTAGGACTTTTAAAAGTGACTGCTCTCAGTAACTTTATTTAAATTTGAAATTAATCTTCTCTTCAATTCTGTATTTCCCCTATTCCCTTAATGTTTTTATTTTGCCTGGGTCCAGTACATTTAACCAGGTGATGTCTGAATAAAAATTGAAATTAATTCAAAGTACTAGTACTATTCTAGTGTGTTATCCTGGTATCAACTTGGTCCTAAATTCTTGAAGGGCTATGCCAGCAGAATACAATTTCTAGTTCTTGACTATACATACAGTTCTTAATCTTTTTTTTTGGCTCATAGATCCCTTTGGCAGTCTAAAGAAACTATGAACTCCTTTATAGGGTAACATTTTTAAAAATGCATAAAATAAAATCAAATTGCACAAGACAATATCTTGAAGTACAAATATTAACTTTTTTTTTGATTGGTATTTTATTCTTCCAATTACATACTATGGTTGTTTTTCATCATTCATTTGCAAATTTATAAGTTGCACATTTTTCTATCGCCCTTCCCTTTCCTGAGGCAGAGAACAATCAAGTATAAATTGTACAATTGTGTTCAACACATTTACATATTAGTCATTTTGTGCAAGAGGAATTAGGATTAAGGGAAAAGAAAGAAAACCATGATATAGAAAGCAAAAACATAAGAGAAGTTTTTTTTTTTAAATGAATATAATATGCATGATTCTATGGTGGTTTTTTTGGTTTTTGGTTTGGGTTTTTTTTAACTCTGGATGTGGATGGCGATATCCATAACAAATCTCCCAGGGTTGTCCTAGCTCTCTGAATTGCTGAAAAGAACTGCATCCATCACAGTTGATCAACTCACAATGTATTTTTTTAGGTTGTTTTTTTTTTGCAAGGCAAATGGGGTTAAGTGGCTTGTCCAAAGCCACACAGCTAGGTAATTATTAAGTGTCTGAGGTGGGATTTGAACCCAGGTACTCCTGACTCCAGGGCCAGTGCTTTATCCACTACACCACCTAGCCGCCCTGCAACTCACAATGTTGTTGTTAATGTGTATTTCTGCTTCCCATTCAGCATCAGTTCATGTAATTCTTTCCAGGCTTCTCTAAAGTCCAACGACTCATGATTTCTTATAAAACAATGGTACTCCATAACATTCATATACTATAACTTGTTCAGACATTCCCCAATTGATGGGCATCCTTCAATTTCCAATTCTTTGCCACCACAAAAAAAAACTGCTACAATTATTTTTGAATGTAGGACTTTCCCCATATTTTATGATTTTTTTTAATATACCTAGAATTGGTATTGCTAGGATAAAGGGTATGATCAGTTTAGTACTCTTTGGGCATAGTTTCAGAAAAATATCTCTTTAAAAAATAGGTTCATAGACTTATTCCTACCAATCTGAATTGACTTAATTTCAGATCATATATCTATCATCTTAAAACCATCTTACCCATGATCTGACAAAGGTTCAACAGCTTGTCTGTAGTGATGAATTTTTCAGCCATAGTAATTCAAAAATAGTAGTATTGTGATCCTTATTAGGAAAATAAATACCCACCCTGAAGAAGTTAGCAATTTTTGAAGAAAGAGGTAACACCAAAAGAGGATATTTTTTAATATTTTAAGCACACTTCTTTTATGGCCAAGTTCATTATTATACCAAATCAGTCTCCCCCCTAGTAGGTGGGCTGGTGGTGCTAAAAGAGCTGAACTTGAAGTTCAGAGACATTGGTTCATTTTTCAATTCTAATACTGACTGTGCCATCCTGAGCAAATCATTTAACTTATCTCAGTTTCCTCATCAGTAAAATGGGAGTCCTAGGACTTGTACCACCTAACTTAGAGGGAAGGTCATAGCTGAGAAAGTGTTTTATAAATCTTAATGTTATATGTATTTAGATATGGAAATGTTTTGTATTTTTGGTGAGGTAGAGAAGAAATCAAAGGATACTTCCTCCCTGCCATAGATCAACAACTCATTTGATTTCTTATATATTAGAAAGTTACCTGGGCTACTGGTGTCAGCTCATAGGTACCAGAAGCAGGGTTTGAACCTAGTTCTTTCTAATTTCACAGGTAATCCTCTATCTACTTTTTCACCTTGGGAAGGGGAAGGGGAAAATATTAATTATATACATAATTATATTTGTATAGTGGTGACTGTGTTAAGTGCTTTAAAAATATTTCACTTGATCTTCATAGCTTTGTGAAGGTTCCCTTTTTATAGCTAAGGAAACTGAGACAAAAAGAAGTCAAGAGACTTGCCCCAGTATCTGAGATCAGATTTGAACTTGGATCTTCCTGACTCCAAGTTCAGCTCTCTGTCATTCAACATGCAATATACATAGGAATTACTATTATTACAAAAAAAAAGTCATAACATCTCCAGTAACTATAGATGTTAGATCTTTATCAAGATAACCAAAAGAAACTCAACTAATAACAATTATGAACTCCCTTTATACTTCAGAACTTTAAGGGAATATTATAAAAACAGAAAGACATGATTCCAACTGTCAATGAGTTTTCAGCCTGATTAGGGAAATGATATATACATAAATGAAACCAGTTAAAGAATACATGAAAAGCAAATTTATTAAATTCAAGTTTCAACAATGTGCAAATGGAGTATATTTAATACCAAAGTCTCATGGAACCTAAAAATGAATCACACTTTCTGGGGGAAGAGTTTTACACAAATTAAAAAATCTTTTAGAGAAATTTTCATGAGAATTTTATGCTTAACCAAGTTCTGTACAATTTAAGTTAGGAAATTGGGATGGGGTTAAAGAATAAAATAATTGATTATTTATGTAATGTCTTAAAGTTTGCAGAGTACCTTATAAATGTAGTAGGGATTATTATATTCATTGTCTCATTTGAGCCTCATAACCACCTTGAGAGATTGGCACCACAAACAGTAGGGTCCCCATTTACAGATGTGGAAATAATCTTAGGGTAAGGGTCAGAGATGAAATTTAATGTATCATCATTCTACTCTACATCAAGTTGCCCACATTGAAAAGTTAAAGAAGATAAATACTCCAAGAAGAGATAACTTCAAAAACAGTTTAATATAAAACTATCTGGCCAAATTCAGAAAATCACAAAATTTGAATGAAACTTGAAATTACCATTCAAGTACTACTGCAGCTGAAGAGATGATGCTGGATCTAAAAAAAATCTCTTGTCTCTCCTTACCTTTCTGCTGACCTTGCTCTCTTTCCTTCAGAAAGGACTCATAGTATAACAGTTCTGACAAAAAAAGATCTTAAGACTATTGGACAAAAACTTTAGGGGAAAACTGGAATGCAGTCTGGCAGAAATTAGACTAACATTTGGAACAATGCCTCCCAAATTATAAAACTCTGCATCTCATTAAGATCCAGTGAGACTACTAGCAGGTTATTCATCAAAGAAAGATCAAAACAAAAGGGTAAAAAAATTAATATTTACCAAAACTCACACACATGTACATACATGTATATTCTCTGAAGAGACAAAGAATTAGAAATTAAAGGAGTACTTATCAATTGGACAATGGCTGAACCATTCAGACCTTTGTCATGGTATATTAATGAAATACTATTGTGCCCTAAGAAATAATGAAAGGAATAACATCAGAGAAACTTGCAGAGATTTATGTGAACTAATTCAGAAAAAAATAACTAGAATCGTAACTACAACATTGTAAAGAAAAATTACTTTGATAGACCTAAGAATTCAGAGCATTACAATGACCAACATGATTCCAAAGAACTGATAATGAAACGTGTTACCCATTTCCTGAAAGAGAGATGACGGACTCAAGATGTAGAATGAGACAAACATGTTTAGACATGGCCAATGCAGTAATCTTGTGCTTGAATGCAAAAATTTGTGATGAGGGGTCCCCTCTCCCTCATGGGTAAAGGGAAGGCATAGAAAATAACTTTTTTCATTGAAAATAATAAATGTTAAAAAAAAGGTGGCTCATTGTAGGAAACCCTGTGCCTTCCCCTTCGAGTACACGTGTTGCATGAACAGCGGTTTGCTATAAGAAACATACCAGATTAGCCACCATTAGCATCATTATCTACTTTGTGTCTAAAAATCAACTAGTAATTCTGAAACACTGAAGAATGGATGAAGATTATTTTGTGATCATAACTCTGCTGGACTAGAGTATTTTTGCAGCATTCCTTGTCATCAGAACATGGTTAAAGTTTAAAATTAGAAGCAGCAGAAAACTAGCTTGTAAAATTTATCCAAGTAGAGTGAAGGCTAGGCTGTCTTGGGAAAATAAACATTAAAACTTAAAGCAATGTTTAAAAAAAATACCCTGAGATAGGTTGGCCAGAAAATGGAACCAACCTTTAGGAATAAGTAAATCAAACAGTAAATCACCTTATGATTCTCTCCCATCTCACCCATGTATCAAGTCCCACAGATTTAATTACTATCTCTCTGCTGATAATTCTCCAATCTACTTATCCTGTCCAAATCTCTCTGCTAACTACCAATCATGCATTTCCATATACCTTTTAGACTTCTCAAACTTCTCAAAGATGTTTATCCAATAAACATCTTAAACTCAACATGTCCAAAACTGAAGTCTTATCTTTCTAACTAAACTCTCCCCACTTCTACTTTTCCTGCAAGTTCCTCAGGTTCTCAATTTAGTCATCCTCATTTCCTCACTATCTCTCACCCCCACATCCTATCTGTTGCCAAGATCTATCTCATCTTTGTAGCATCTCTCACCTATCCCCTTTTGTCTTTTCTGGCCCTGCCACCCTCTTGTGCAGGCCCTCATCATCTCATGGCTGGGCAATATTGCAATAATTGCTGATGATGCTATCGCTGCCTCCCTCAATTCTCTCTCCACTTCCAAGCCTCCATTCAACCATTAGAAGTATTTTCCTAAAGTACATAGTAGATCACCTCTACACTTAATAAACTTCATTTTCTCCCTTAGCCTCCAGGATCTTTGGTTTGACATTCAAAGCCCTTCAAAATCTAGTCCTCACCCTTCTCCTTCTGTCTTTCTAGGCTTCTCGCACCCTACTTTTGACATGTTCTCTTCTACTCTTCCATCCAGTGACTACTGGCCTTCCGATTGTTCTAAGTAAGACACTATCTACTGGCTCCAGACATTTTTTTCTGACTCCAATGCCTGGAAGACTTTTGTTTTTTATTAATTCTTGTCTCCTGCCTTCCTTGTCATCCTTCAAGTCCCACTAAACTTCCATCTTCTATAGGAAATCTTTTCCAATTCCTCTTAATTCCAGTAACTTCCCTTTGTTGAATATTTCTTATTTTTCCAGAAGATAGTTTGTATATATTTGCTTGCTTCTTTCCTGTCCCAGTTAGATTATAAACTTCTTGCGGGCAGGGTCTGTCTCTTGCATCTTTTTGTTCTTTTTGTATCCCCAGTACTTAGCACAATGCCTTGATACATAATAGATAGCTTGAAAAATATTTATTGACTGATTAATCTAACCAATACTTAATTTTGGCTTATTTTAAAATGTGGCTCTGAAAATATGTTCCATTCACAACTATTCATTTCTGCCTTATCAGTTTAAGTCTCCCATGATGTTTCTGACAACACATTTGAATTATGGGTTACTCTATGGTCAATTTATCCAAGTATTGTAGACCAGGGTCTGGTCACTGTTTGGCAAGTCCACTAGATGGCGCAAATGTAGCTCTCGTCTGACTACCTGAAAGCAATTCATACACATTCTAATTTTCCAAGGCCAATAGTCCATCCAAACATGGCAGGTGTCTAGAGATTCCTTCAACTCCTGAAACCCCTGTTTGACTTTTAGGTAGTCCAAATATGAATGTATACTGGAGTTAGTGCAGGGATTTGTATGAGTGTTTTCTTTCCTTCTCTGCCTCTGAAGAATCTTTTTTAAAATTTTTTTTTTTGCACTGGAAAAGTGCCAATTAATGTGATTGTTTCCATATGCAAAGAAGAACAAAAAGAATAATTATACATGAAACAATATATGCCTAAAACAAATAACATGCCCCCTTTGAAAGCATATAATAAATTCAACATTAGCTTTAAAGATATCCACCTTCGGGGGCGGGGGGGGGGTTCTTCCTCCAATTTTCTTTTGCTCTTTTCTGTGTGTCTTTTAAAATGCTTCAGTGATCCTCTTTCCTTATTTGTGACATCATTATCACTTAAACTCTGCTTTTCTTGAAACTGCAAAAAATAGAAATAAAAATAAGCCCTTCCTAAAGACAAATAAACATAGTCAAGCCAAACAAACCCATACACCAGCCATGTTCTAAAATGTGTATGTCACTCACATTACTAATCCATCATCTCCCTTGAGAGGTCAGTGGCAAGCTTGTTACATCACTGGATATAACATGGATTCAATGTTGGCCATTGCAATGATCACTTCTTACCACCTCCACACATATCTTAAGTTTCTAGTACAAATATTTTCTTTAAAAATACAAATAGAAGCAAATTTTCTTTTTTAAAAATTGAGTAGTGGTGGGCAGAGCCAAGATGGAGACAAGAATGTATGGTGTCTTAGGCGCTCTTTCATAAAACTTATAAGCTAAGGACTCTAACTAAATTTTCAAGAGACAGAACCCACAGAGGGACCCAGGGAGGCAGTTCTCCTACTCAAGTTAACCTGGAAAAGAGCAAAAAGGCTCTATTCCCCCAGGGTTGGAGGGGTGAACCACCAGAGGGGTGGCCCACCAGAATGAAAGAACTTCAGCCTCCCAAAGGCAACCCCAGGGCGCTAGGAACCGCAGTTCACAACAGCAGGGAGTTCCCTGAGCTATGCCTGCCCAGGAGAGCACCAAGCACAAATTGGGGGAATAGCGGGGGACCTCTGTTAGAGTGAGCTCATGAAGCCTAGGCCTCAGGGCACACAGAAAGAAGGAGTGGCCAGCAGATGGAAATGGAAGCAGGTGGAGGCAGTAAGCAGGAGCCCCCAGGGCATGAGCCCATTGAACCTAGGGAGGGGAGTGAAGAGAGAGACTGCCAGGCTCTGCCCCTGGAACAGGACTCTGGGGCTCTGACCACATTCAGATCCTGATCCCAGTTTAGGCCCCGCATAGAACAGCACGCCCCCCCCCACCTCAGCCCCATGGCAGAAAGGAGCGCATATGGTCATTCACAGACCAGGAGGGAGGACAGAGCATCATACACTGAGACCCTTGTGAGTGTCCCAAAAGCTCAGAAAGCACCCCAAAACCCAGCTCAGGCTGGGAAAATGAGAAAGCAGAGAAACAAGAGGAATGCTATTGAGAAATACTTTGCATATGAACCCAAGAAGGATCAAAATACTCAGTCTGAAGATGAGGAAGCACAAGCTCCTGCATCTAAAGACTCCAAGAAAAACAGCAATTGGGCTCAGACTATGACAGAGCTCAAAAAAGACTTTGAAAATCAAATGAGGGAGTTAGAAGAAAAACTGGGAAAAGAAATGAGAGAGATGCAGGAAAAACATGAAAATGAAGTCAGCAGCCTAGTCAAGGAAATCCAAAAAAATGCTGAAGAAAATAGCATGCTAAAAACGAGCTTACATCAAATGGATAAAACAGTTCAAAAAGTTATTGAGGACAAGAATGCTTTTAAAAAGCAAAATTGGCCAGATGGAAAAAGAGATAAGAAAACTCTCTGAGGAGAACAAATCCTTCAAAGAATAGAATTCAGGGAGATTGATGAATTTATGAGAAACCAGGACTCAATACTTCAAAACCAAAAAAAATGAAAAATTAGAAGAAAATGTGAAACATCTCATTGAAAAAACAACCGATATGGAAAACAGACTTAGGAAAGATAATTTAAAAATTATTGGAATAAATCCGGTCTCAGACACTTAATAATTACCTAGCTGTGTGGCCTTGGGCAAGCCACTTAACCCCATTGCCCAGCAAAAAAAAATTATTGGAATACCTGAAAGTCATGATCAGGAAAACAGCCTTGACATCATTTTCAAAGAAATACTACAGGAAAATTGCCCTGATATTCTAGCAGAGGGCAAAATAGAAATGGAGAGAATCCACTGATCCCCCCGAGAAAGAGATCCCAAAAAATAAACCCCTAGGAATATTATAGCCAAATTCCAGAACTCCCAAGTCAAAGAGAAAATATTATAAGCAGCCAGAAGGACACAGTTCAAATATCATGTAGCTGCAGTCAGGATCACACAGGACTTAGCAGCAGCTACATTGGAAGCTTGTAGGGCTTGGAATATAATATACCAGAAGGCAAAAGAGCTTAGAATGCACCTAAGAATCAACTACCCAGCAAGGCTGAATGTCCTCTTCCATGGAAAAATATGGATTTTCAATGAACCAGGGGAATTTCAAATGTTCCTGTTGGAATGGCCAGAGCTGAACAGAAGGTTTGATCTTCAGATACAGGACTCAGGTGAAGCATGGAGATTGGAGGAGAAGGGGAAAATATGAGGGACTTAATGATGATGAACTGCATGTATTCCTGTATAGAAAAATGACACTGATAATACTCATATGAACCTTCTCAGTTAATAGAGCAGGTAGAGGGAGCTTTTATAGTTGAAGCACAGGAGAAAGCTGAATTTGAAGATAAAATAAGGTGTAAAAATGGAGTCAATAGAAAAAAGGGAAATGTAATAGGAGAAAGAAAAAGGAGAGGGGGAATAGGCAAAGATATTTCCTATAATAAGATTTTTCTTTATTACAATGGACTATTGCAATGATATGGAAGGGGGAGAATGAGGGAATCTTTGCTCTCATCAGAGGTGGCTAGGAGAGGAAACAGCATATATACTCAATGGGGTATATGCATCTGGAGTAAGAAGGGGGGGGGGACAGGGGGAAGGGAGGGTATGTGAGTGATGGAGGAGAGGATGGACCATGGGGGGAGAGTGGTCAGATATAACACATTTTCTTTTTTACTTCTTGCAAGAGGCTGGAATTGGAAGCCTGTCCAGGACCATAGGGCCCGGTAGATGCTGGGCCTAGGATGTGGTAGGGGGGCTCAGGGCCTCTTGGCCCCAGAGCTGGGGATCTGTCTGCTGCACCACTCAGCTACCCTACAGCAGAATCAGAGTGAAAGGAGAGAGAAAATATAGTACATGGTAGTGGAGAAATAAGAAAGGAGGGAGTTGCGATCAGCAATGACAAAGGTGGAAAAATATGGAAGTAACTTTTGTGATGGACATCATAAAGAATGTGATCCACCCTCAACGGAGTTGTTGGTGTTGGAACACAGACTCAAGCACATTATTATTATTATTATTATTATTATTATTATTATTATTATTTGGGGGGTGCAGGACAAATGGCTCTGGGTAGCCTGCCTGGGGCCGCATAGCAGGGTGATTGTTGGGTGTCTGAGGCTGTATTTGGACCCGGGTGCTCCTGGCTCAAGGGCCAATGCTCTGTCCATTGCCCAGCCACCCCTATTATTATTATTACTATTTTATTTTATTTGGGGGTTTTTCGGGGGGGGGTTTGGTTTTTGCAGGGCAGTGGGATTCGGGTGGCTTGCATGTCACAGGGCTGGGTGATTGTTGGGTGTATGGGGCCAGATGTGGGCTTGGGTGCTCATGACTCCAGGGCTGGTGCTCTGTCCACTGCACCACCTGGCCATACCTACAATTATCACTATTATTTTTTTTATTTTAATTTTTTTCTCTCCCCTTTACTTTATCACTCAAGTGAGTCTATATTTTGGAGGGGGAGGGGGTATTTTGTTTACTCTTAAACAAGAATATTTTATTAATGTATAAAAAATTTGTACAAAATGAGAATAAATAAATATTTAAAAAACATTATTTGAACAAAATGAGAATAAATATGAAATAAAAAAATTAAGTAGTTCAGCCTTCTCATCATCTTCAGTCATATTTTTGAGCCCTGGAGTGTTTGTTCCTTCTCTCTCCCCCAACCCAGCTTTTTTTACATTATGTATTATTTTTTAAAATATTTTTATATTTTCTATAGTTATAAATAATTATAGATATTATATGCAGGACATTCTGTAAGATCCACAGAAACAGCAAAATGTGATAGATATCCTTACTCTTATCTACAAAACTTCACATTAAATTTCTTTATCTTAAAAGTTTGGTTGTGGGGCAGCTAGGTGGCACAGTGGATAAAGCACCGGCCCTGGAGTCAGGAGTACCTGGGTTCAAATCCGGTCTCAAACACTTAATAATTACCTAGCTGTGTGGCCTTGGGCAAGACACTTAACCCCATTTGCCTTGCAAAAAAAAAACAACCTAAAAAAGTTTAGTTGAATTTAAATAACTTTTTATTGAAATAAATTATAACTTGGAAAATGTTAAGCATAATTTAGTAATCATATGTAAACTTAATTTTGACACTAGACTTTGTTATTTGACAAAGTGTTCCAGTATCAGCATCTGACAAATATTATCTTAAATCTGATTCCAAATCAAGTTTATACTTGTATTTTGATTTAAAACAAGAATTAAGCAAAAATGCTTGTTTACACAATATAAATCTAAATTGTAGAAACAGAAATTTTACAAATTTTCTTGCTGAGAACTGAGATTGTTTTCCTTTATAGCCACCCAACCTATCAGTGAAAATTAATCATTAGCATATAAAATATTTCATTTTTGACTAGCTAAAGACAAGTTATATATTAATTTTTTTAAGTTTTTTTTTTCCAACTCAATTGGTTTAAGTGGCTTGCCCAAGGCCACACAGCTAGGTAATTATTAAGTGCCTGAGGCTGGATTTGAACCCAGGTACTCCTGACTCCAGGGCCGGTGCTTTATCCACTGTGCCACCTAGCTGCCCCATATACTAATTTGACATATATTTAAAGTGCAATTGCATTAATTTTTAACATTGTTGCTATATAAACAACCTTTGTAAGGAATCTCTTCAGATGTAACTTTCTTCTCCTTCTACCATTGACACACCAGCCATATATTCTCACAGAAACTCTACAATTGACTAGTATTGCCAGCCAATTCATTTAAAAATCCACCAGAATAGAAATGTAAGCAGAAGATGAGATTGGGAAAATGGCCTTATAAATACTGTGATGAGAGGCAATATATAGCTTGTTTTTTTGCAGAACATTTGTGATGATTTGTGATGGTTTCAAGATGGTTTAAAATGTACCCATTTACCTTTCAAAAACACAAACATTTGTTCTTTATTGATTACATGAACACATCTTATGAGGTATGATTACAGGGTAACAAAGGAGAACAAGGTAATTATTATAATGTATAGAATACAAATCAAAGTAATGTCTATTTTGTTTGACCATTCATTGGAAATCAATTTGCTCTCATATGTCAGACCCTCATGACAGTATGGAAACAATTTGATTATTGGTTGAGAAACTACAAGGATATACTCTCATCATGGTTTCAGATCACTAAAGAAACACACCTATAATGTTTCAAACTTGCACATTCTTGTTGTCACAAAAGAAAAATATATTTGAAACATAATTGGGCAATATTTACTGCTTAAGATGCTATCATAGAATTTTTAGTGCAAAACCTTTAGACTCCCTTCCTAAATGGGAAGCACTGTGCTATATATATCACGCTGCCTTCCATTGGAACAAATAGTTAAATATTTGTTATTCTCTTTGATTTAACAGCATATACTTGTGAGATTGAAATCTTACTGTCTTTTTCTATCTTTATACTATCAAAGTTTTGGTTTAGGAATTCTGAATGATGTTTCATGTTATTCTCCATTTAATTCTTTTATTCTCCTTCAAAATGTATTTATTTAATAGCTCTAAGCAATATTAGATATTTCTGAATTCTATAATTAGATTAAAATTAGATTTTATATAGAAATCATTCTTCCTTCTTTATTTTATTATTTTATTTATTTTTGCAGGGCAGTGGGGTTAAGTGACTTGTCCATGGTCACATAGCTAAGTATTACATGTGTTTCTGAGGCAGGATTTGAACTCAGGTCCTCCTCACTCCAGGGCCTATGCACTATCCACTGTACTAACCAATTACCCTTAATTTTTTGTTGCTTCTAAGAAATATTGTCTTAGGGTTTTCCCCCTACCTTAAATTTGTCTTAAGATAGTTATTACTGATTCAGAATTGCATAAATACACATTATAAAATTTCATTAAATGAATTAAATAAATAATATATTGACTCCCTTTTTTAAAAAAAGCCAATGATTTCTACTCTGTGGACTCATTCTGTCAGGGTGGTTTTTCT
This sequence comes from Macrotis lagotis, assembly GCF_037893015.1. Classification (NCBI taxonomy): domain Eukaryota; kingdom Metazoa; phylum Chordata; class Mammalia; order Peramelemorphia; family Peramelidae; genus Macrotis; species Macrotis lagotis. Next base: position 207,293,211 of record NC_133664.1, on the reverse strand, counting down.
CTAAGGCTGTTGGATCAAGCTCTCATTCTAAGATTGTTCTCATTGTTAGCAGCCACTTTCAATTCTTTTTAATCATTTATCATCACTTAGCTTTTACAAAGGGATATTTACTTTGTAACTATAGTAAGAATAGAAAGAAAATCATTCCTCCTCCATTCCCTAACATATGGAGACACTCTCAGACCATCTTAGACCATGGGGAGAATGGGGAGATTTAAGGAAATTTCTTCAGAGCATTGGTCCCACCAAATGCAACCTAAAATCTGAATGTGTCTGCATCTCAGTTTCTAGTCTCAAAAGTCATTTTTTCAGAGCTATATGCTTGACCAGCTGATCCAAAACCCACCATAAACTCCATGTGGGAACCTATTTGTGGCTCACTTTCCTGACCTTTTGAAGCTCATCTCCAATGTCCTTCACCTAAAATAGAAAAAAAAGATACAAAAAAGTAAAGGGCCCCATTTTAATGGATCACCTGTTCATCTCAGAGAAGGTTTGAAGGTTTGAAACCTCTTCCTTTACTTCCTTATCCCTTACTTGAATAGCAACTGGAAGCAAGACCAAACCTATGGATAGAACCTAGTTGAGTAATGCTTTTTGAATGACCCCAGTTCCAGTTCCATAGCTAAATAAGCACATGGTTAGATATCTATGCATGATTCAAAGTCCACATGGGACCTGCATCACATACTATGTGCAAAAATTGAGGTCATTATAATATTAAATCCTATTATATTACTAAAAAGAGCATTCCTCACAACAAAGCACAACCAAGCAAAAGAAATCAAATACATTGATCTTGGCTAATGTAGGTATGGTTTCCTACCCCCATATTCTTCACTAAGTAGGGAATACTGTGTTATTGACAATACAGTAGAGTTATGATTTATCACTGCAAATTTCATACTTCTGATTACATTATTTCAATAGTTTTCCTTCACATTATTGTGATCATCTACCATTCTTACACAGAGTATAACTTCAAGACCCACCTAAAATTCTACCTTTACAGAAAACCTTTCCAAATACTTCTTAATTCTAGTATTTTTCCCTCTGTTAACTATTCCTATTTATGAATTTATTTGTACATACTTGTGTGTGTATGTGTGTGTGTATATATATATATATCCTTCATTAGTTTTTGAGCTTCTTTTTGAACAAGGACTGTGCTTTACTGACAGACTTACCACTTCAATCTCCCAGATGATCTGGTAAGTAGGAAATACTTGCTTCTAAAGCTTTCACCTCTTTTTTCAGGATGGGGATGGATTTGAATTTTGAGCATACGAAAATGTTACTTGATAGTGACAGAAATGCAAAGAGCATTTGAAGTGTGCTGATAAATACACTTTTAAAGTTTAAGCTGAACTTTTAACATTTTTTCTGTCACTTCAAATCTAGGCAATCAACAAAATCAACTCCTGATTTGTAGTAGTTTGCTTATTTCCCAGTTATGTAAACACAAACTCAAAATTTAACAATCAGCTCTTGGGAGCCAGAATGAACTGGCCCCAGCACATCCCTATCTGATAGCATACTCTTCAGATTACTACAAAATTCTACTCCTTTATCCTGTTTACTTGAAACTAAGTCTTCAAACATTTTTTCCAATTTTATTAAATCTCTCAGCCAACCCTCCATACTGAGTGTAATATGGCAAACTGCCTATTTGCCATGATTGTTTGCTTCACTAAAGGCTCAGTTGCTGGGAGCTTCTAAGTAAGGTTTAATTTATTTAGAGCTGATTTCCTGACTTTTCTGGTCATAGGACTAATAAGACTAGACTATGTGCCCAGCTGCCTTTAATTGGCAGTCACTACATTCCTGCTTCACAGAAACACACAATTCATAAGCAGATTATCTCATTAGATCTACCTTAGATTGTCTCTCCTTGCTGGTGATCTTCAGATCCCTAGTTTTAGAGAAATAACAGCTCTGTCTTCAGTAGGATGGAAAGGATGAGAAAGAGGGTGAAACTTAAATTTATCATCCAGAAATAAACACAATCCAGTCCACAAATAGATTCACATTATAAAATCCAAATGAACTTAATTTGAATGGTTTGCTCTGACTCATCACTTTTGTTCAGTTTGTTTGCTCTGGGTTCTATGTCTTTGCAGAATACTAGGTTGGAGACTAGGGTTCTTGGATGGAGCAGGACTTCTCTTTCCCTACCATTGTTGCCTAAGTCTCCAGTTAAGATCAAGAGCTTTTAAAGGTCACCTAGTTTGCTTTTGTTACCCAGCTGATACTGGCAGTTTTGTAATTGCTTTGATTCTTTAGAAAATTCTATAAAATGTACTTGAAAGGTACCCAAGTCCAAGGAGCATTGCATCATAAACACTCTGACTTCCTATCAACACAAGGTCAATGTGTGTGAATTTCTTTTCATGTGAAAGTCCTATTGACTCTAGGGTAATAAAACTGTAAGCATTTGCAATTCTCAGAGTACTGTGCACCCCCCCCCATCCCCCCCCCCCCCCCCCCAAGCAGCTTGTCATCTAGTAATTAGCTCAGGTTTGGGAGAGGTCTGTTATACTAAGTGACAAGAAAGGCAAAGCATGAAAAGGGATCAGCAAAGGGGTCATCACATATTCAAATGAGAAGTATCTCTTTAGAAGTGAGTCAGATTGAGGAGGCATGGTTAAATTGTCCATTGGGGGAAATCTGTTCAAATGACATAGAAGTTTTTGGAACAAAATGTAATGTGGAGCTATGCCAGTTGCCAGATTCTGGCAAAACAGCTGCCAAAACAAATCTCTTTCCACCTTTGGGCATCAAACTGATGGAAGGACTGGGCACATTTGGGCTGGCAGCTCTATTTCTCTTGGCTCATGGGTCACGTTATTATGATGTGGGTTCTGGACAAAGCAGATGGTTTGCCATATATTTGTGCATCTCTGTTGGCCTGAAAACCATCAGCCTACAGCATGTAATCAATTAGGACATTGAGTGACAAAAGAAAATCTCTGCCAATAAATCCAAATCCTTTAATTTTTTAAATTTACATATAACTCAAAACCAAGAATCCTAAACCAGAGTACTTGAAATTCAGTAGAATGGAAAGGTAAAAGAAATGATTTGCAGAAGGACTTGGACCAGAGCTGAACCCTGAATTGCACCATTTCAAAAAATATTGATTGTTACTGTGAAGGCAGAATCTTAATATGATAAATTTGTGCTAACCTTTGATATTAATTCTCTCTTTTGTAAGATAAAAGATACTAATAGCTGTTATTTGGGTTAGTTTAGAAGAGTTTAGTTTTATTCTGACTCAAATGGAACAGAAGAAACTTTTAGAACATTATTGGATGTCCAATAATTAGCCATGTTTGTATAGCCCAAATTGTATTCATATTAAAGAGTAAACAGTTCTGCTTTGCAAATTGTACTAGATAATCCTGGAATCAAGAAGACCTTATTAGCTATGTGATCTTGGCTAAGTCTTTTAACCTCTCTGTGCCTCAGTTTTCTCATCAGTAAAATGGAGAGGAAAATAGTACTTTACAGATGAGAAGTCCACTACATGAGTTTTGAACTTAAAAATAGTAATTAAATCAAATATGGATTAATCTTCTTAGTTTGTTCTAATAAGGGAAGAATGCTAACTTCCAGAGGAAGAGCAAAACAGAATTAGGTTGACATATACACTTACTAATATTTCTCTACACTTGCTGATTACACAGCATGCCTTGCGGGGGGGGGGGGGGGGTTGTGTCTGATTTTGAAGGTTTTTTAAAATATGGTTTCACTGAGTGGGATAAAGTCTGAGATTTCTTCAATAAAATATTATAGATTGAATTTGGTTAACTATGTGCCCCTCCTCCCTTGACAAAGCAAACTTCTGGGATATTGGTGAAGAGTCAACTGACCTCACTTCATCTGTTGCTGTCCAGAGAATCATTCAATTCCTAGGGCTAAAGAGATAATCTGGTTTCAGTTTGAATTTTATGCTCTTTTCCCTAGGGTAGTTTTCCTGTTTAGATTGTAAGACCACATTCCTCATTAATGAGGGTGGGTCAGTGGGGGGAGGGGGTTCACATTAGGATAAATGTGATTCTTGGACCTTTCCTTTTGCCTCAATCTCTCTAATTGATTGTGGCCCTTTCCTTGAGAAAACAGCTTTCTCTTCATACCTTGAGAGATCTGCGAAATTTATTTAAGTGGCATTTGTTCCACACATTCACTATCAGAAGGTGGAATATGAAAAAGTGCTTCCTGGATTGTTCTTCCAAGGAGAGGCTTTCAATTTAGGAAGAGGCTGAATGAATATCAGACACACCTACTGGGAGGTATGTCCTGGAGTTCATGCTAGAAGGAATGTCAACTCTCAAATCCAGGATGTTTGTGCCTTATCATTTATATCAAGACCTCTACAAATGTTAATCTCCTCTTCAGGAGGAGGGCACACCCAATGACCTTTGTAGAGATCCACAGAGATTGCTGTGAGGTTCAAATATATAACAAAATGCTATATAAATACTAGGTATATGACCCTGTAATGAATAACTTATTTAATGTTTATACATTTAACATGGTTATACCTGTATGACCTATATTAGATTGCTCTCTATCAGAAGGGGAGAGGAAAGGGAAGGTAGGAGAAAAATGTGAAACTCATAACCTTACTTGTTCAAAACTATCTTTGCATGTAGTTGGAAAAACAAACAAAAATTTCAAAAAATCACCTTATGTACCTCCTTCTATAGGAAGTTTTTTCTGATCTAATAAGTAAACAAAGAAATAAATGTGGAGGATTTATTCATTCCCCCAAGCAGTCTACATCTATGGGGGGGGGGGGCGGGTTTGGGTAGGGGTGGCAAAGTGAATTTACTAAGACTATAAAATGCCTGGGTTGATATCTCTGGAATGAAGTCCTACATTTATAGACTAGCACAAACTTTCTCAAGATCTACAGAATAAGCCCTCCCCTTACTGCCCATTAATATATTTTGTTCACTTATTGTGGTTTCAAATTTGGTTAGAAAGGCAGTAAGAGTGGAGGGGAAAGAAGGGGGCAGCAGGACATCTAAGTGACACAATGAAAAAAAATAAAATATAAGAGATAGAAAAAAAGAAGAGATCAATGAGAAGTCAATTTTTTTTTTAGATTTTGCTAGGCAATGGGGTTAAGTGGCTTGCCCAAGGCCACATGGCTAGGTAATTATTAAGTGTCTGAGGCCTGATTCGAACTCAAGTACTCCTGACTCCAAGGCCAGTGCTCTATCCACTGCGTCACCTAGCTGCCCAGAAGTCAATCTTTATATTCATTCTGTTCTTAGTCTTTTGTCAAGTTGTAACAATAACCATTTATTTTTGCTTTTACCATCATTTTAATTGTATACACAACATTCCTATTTCAAATCCAATTTGCTTTTAGGCTATTTTGCTTTGACTGCAAAATAAATTATCTTAAGCAAGGAGAACAGAACTTAGTCATACAAATGAGTACTGACCTCCAAAGTAGTCACCTTGGAAGACCATAGTCCAATTTCCTTTAGAGACAGTTTACAGGCTCTACAAGAAAATTAATTTGTTTGTATTCCCATGATATGGGTAGAAATAGCAGAATATGTTTTGGTGATGGTTGAAGAAATAGCAATAGGTTCAAAAAGGAGGTGGTATAGCTTCAAAAAGCATTAGCAATAAAGAAAAAGTCATAGAATAGGGTTGGGTCCCTTAGACAAGATTACAACATAATACACTGTTCCTGTAAGAACTGCCAGGGAATATATTATAGTTATTCTAGAAGTGTGATAGGAGACAGAATAAAAACAGTCTCCTTGGAAAGAGAAATCATTAATTAAGTCTTGAGATTTTGCTCTGTTATCTTGTCATAAAAGATCCTGTTAGTCCTCACTCTGTCTCTGACATTATTAACAAGTCATTGACTTATTGTATTAGTAGATTCTTGCTTTACTAATAAACTGATAATGATCAGAAATATGTGCCTCAATTTACCTTAATTTCAGTCCCTAAAGGAGCAAACAAGATATAAACAGGATAAATTGGAGTTATTTGGCAGAGGAAAAGTATGAACATTAAAATCAATCAGGAATGGCTACTTGTAGAAGAGATTTTAGCTAAGACTTGAAGGGAGGGAGATGGACAGAGATTAAGAGGGAGAGAATTCTAGGCAGTGAAGATCTCTCAGATCTGGTAGAAAGATTATCTTGTGAATGGAATAGGATGGTTATCAGGTGATTGGAATAGTCTTCAGGCAATGGAAGCAACTACAATAGTTTAAATTGATCAAATTTGATCTTTGAGATGGTCAGTTTTCTTTGAAAAGTGGATAATGGGTAGGGTTGTAACAGTGGGAGTATTAAGAGGTTTAGGTCAGTTTCTCTGAAGATGTGGGTGGTGAGTAATGTTTACAAGAGAAATAGAATAGCAATCTAGCTTGACTAAGACTTAAAAATAGAATTAAAATCCATTTTAATTTTATAGTCCTTAAAGGCAGGAATTATTGGGGGGGGGTCCCTGGATGCCCCAGGCATAGTGCCTGACACAGGTGCTTAATAAATGTTTATAGACTAATTCACTGTGAGAAAGGCAATTTAAAGCTGGGACAAGACTGAGAAAGTCTCTTGTCAAAAGGGAGATTTGAACTGAATCTTGAAGCAAGTCAAGGAAGCCAACAGGCTGATGTTGAAGGAAAATATTCCTGGTTTGGTGGACAGTCAGTTGTGTGAAAAGTTATAGAGTCATTTACTGGAGTTCTCTGTGCTAGATTAAACAACCAAGTCAGTGTTGTTGAATTTCTGAGTACATAAAGGGAATAAAGAGTGAGAAGACTGGAAAGATAGGAAAGGGCATTAAATTTCAAATTAATATGAAGGGCATTAAAAGTAAAAGAGGGTTTTATATTGGATACTTGGTAGTGATAGGAAATCATTGGACTTTATTTAGTAGAAAATGTGTGACATGGTCAAAGCTGAATTTTAGGAAGATCACTCACTTTAGCAGTAGAAAACAAATTAGTGAAGAGAAAGATTTGAGGCAGGAAACCTATTCTGTCCAGGCATGAAGTTAAAAGGGCCCATACAAAGGTGGTGGCCATATACATGGAGATAAGGGGACATAAGAGAGAGATGCTATTATAGTAGAAATGACAAGATTTAGCAAAAGATTGGAAATGTGGGTGAAAGTTAAAAGTTGAGATTTGCAATGAGGTTGTGAGCCTGAATGATGAGAAAGATGGTGGTACCCTCACTAGTAATAGCAAAGTTTGGAAGAGGGGAGTGCTTAGGGGAAAATATGAGTTCTGTTTTGGATATGTTAAGATTTGAAATGTCTACAGGATATTCAGAACCAATTGTCTAATAGTCACTTGGTGAAATGAGTCTAGCTAAGGAGAGGGGTTAGGACTGAAACAATAAATGGAAAATCATTTGCATAAAGATGATTTTTGAACCTAAAGTAACTGATGAGATCACCAAGTGACAGTACAGCAAGAGAAGGGAAAAGGGTTCAGGAGAGAGACCAGAGTTAGTGGCCTTGACTTGAAGGAAGATTCAGAAAAGGAGACTAAGAAAGAATGGTCATATAGGTAGAGCAGTGTTATGATCAACAGTGTCAACAGGTTCAATGAAGGGTTGGGGGAAGGGAACAAATATAATAAAGTTTAATAAAAGCAAGTTTAACACATTATATATAAATGTAATATATAATATATTGATAAAATTTAGTAAATACACCTGTTATGTGCCAATCATTGTGCTAAATGCCTCACAAATATTATTTCACTATATCCCATTTTATATTGAGGAACTGAGTTAGTGAATTACCCAAGGTCACATAGCTAATAAGCCCAGGTCTTCCTGACAGGATTAAAATAGTAATGGAAGAAGGCATGTGGAGAAGGAGAGGAGAGAGAATGGTCTAATGAGACTAATGGTCTCAGTATTTTTGGTAAAATATGAGGTGAGTTTTTCATATGAGAGGATGGGTAGAGATCATGGGAGGGTTGAGAAGGAATGTTTGGAATAGACACTGTGGAAAGTGGGATATGGGAACAATGATGTAGGTATAAAATAATTGTTTTGCTTCAGTGAGGTAAGTAAGTAAGATTATAGTGGTTATTGGATAACATCTTCTCAGGAAGGGCTTAGAGGACAAAGTAAGAGCAGTTCATGACTGGCTACCCACCATGGTCTCTATTGGGGAAGAATCTTGGGCCACCTAAGCCTTACCCCTTGTAACTCTCCAAGTGGAGCTGGTACAATAGTTGGAAGCAACTCAGGTAAGATTATAGTGGTTATTGTATAACATCTTCTCAGGAAGGGCTTAGAGAACAAAAGGATAGCTGTAGGAAGATGGCTTGCTTTCTGTCAGCAGGGATGAGGTGTAATTGCCTACCAGTCCTTTAACAGAAGCATCTAAAGGGACAAAGAGTTGGCATTTTAGTGTAATGGTACTGGCCTTTCATAAATGGACATTTTATTTGCTAAGAGGGGGTAGAAAAAGTATATTTTTGTGAGTAAAGGAGATTGAGATTGTTGTGAGAGTCTGAGAGAATACTGCTGCTCAGACTCATATTTTGAGAGGACTGAATTAAAAGCTGATCAAAGGTATAAAATGGAAAGTCAGGATGGTTATAAGGCACTGTTGTTCTTTTGAAGGCTATAGCTGAGAAACTATGAAATCAAGAATGTTTGGGGACCATGGGAAAATTATATATTGTTTGTGTTATGCCTGATTGGACTAGGAATTTTAATTTTTTTTCACTTCAAATAAGATATGGATTACCACTCATGAGGGAGCTCTGTTTTTATGCATGAGAAGCCATGAGATATAAGAGGATGAAAAGTCAGAGTTTGGAAGAATGAGAAGAAACTGGGCTGCTTGAAAAGAAAAGTTGATGAAAGAAACTACACCCAGCTACTTGAAATTCAAGTGGGGAAAAAACTTTCAAGAAAAGTGTCTTTACTTCCAGTCTCAGTCAACTGGAAAGAACTGACAAGCCAACTCTGCTGATGTTGGGAGCTCTGTTGGATGAAAAACTTGGGCTTTCTTACCCATTAGCACCTTAGCCTGAGAGAGAGACTTGACTGTTGTCCTCTATTGACTTCTGACTCTCTTGAGAAAAAGAAATTTCTCAGAGCTTCAGAGAGCACAACTAGAGTAGAACTTGGCAATTCTGTCTCAAAGGTAAAACTTGTCACTGAAATTGTATTAGCACCCAGTACCCCAGTGAGTCAACTTGAAAAGCCACAGTCCCTAGACTTAGGGCTGCTGTGTCACTAAAAGAGCATAATGAATGTTATTGGGCAACTAGGTGATACTGTGGATACTGAGCCAGGAGTCAGAAAGACCTGAGTTCAAATCCAATTTCAGACGCCATTTAACCTCTCTTTGCCTCAGTTCTCTCATCTGTAAATGGCATGGTATCTACCTCCTAGAGTTATGAGGATCAAATGAAGTTCTGAAGTATTTGACATACAGTAAGCATATATAAATGTGAGCTATTATTATCATTATTATTATTATTGATAGGGCTTAAAACTACTTCTTTGCTCAAGAGTAGCAAAAAAATAAAAATAAAACCCATCTCCACTTGGAGACATGGGGTAAGGCTTAGGTGACCCAAGATTCTTCCTCAATAGAGACTATGGTGGGTAGCCAGTCATGGGCTGCCCTTAGTATATGGGCTTTCCAATTCATGTGCCTCAAGACAAGATAAGGTGAGTGCCCATTCTATAATGTTAAGATTAAACCTGTTTTCTCTATTGAGTCAGTATTTTGATTATTTTTGCTTTTTCTTTCTATTTAGTATGTTCTTATTTTTTTTTTTTTGCTTTTGCCTTATTGTTTAGTAAATATTTCATATTGTAGAGTCAATGGTGCCAGAGAATCCTGCCCTGATGGATACAGACTGTTTAGTTCCCATATACCTATTTCAATAAAAATTTCTCACCAGTTTATATAATTATTTTTTTAAAAGTCCAATGAGAGACTATAGCTAGTAATTTCTTCCATCCTAGAAATTCACAAATAATCAGCCAAAACCCTCTCAATATAGGGGGCTTCATCAGCAAAACTATTTTCAATTTCCTCAGGGATGAGATACCTGTAATTTATAAAGCTCTGTGATCCAGAAGAAGCTGCCCTCAGAAAGTCCCAGTTGGTCTTCAGGATGGTGACCTTGGAAACCCCAAGCAGTTATCAGTGATCAGCAACCATTGTGGAGCTATTGTGATCAGACCAGGGCATCCTAAACCCAGAGGCTCTGAGGTCCCTAAGATTCTGACCTGAGATTTCAGAGAGAGCCTTGAAGAGATAATGTTCTGAACCTCAAAGATCCATAATAGCAATAAGAATCTAGGGTGGGCAGCTAAGTGGCACAGTGGATAGAGCACTAGCCCTGGAGTCAGGAGTACCTGAGTTCAAATACAGCCTCAGACACTTAATAAATTAACTAACTTGTGTGAACAAAACAAAAAAAAGAAAGTGTTGGAAAAACAAGAATAATACAAATTGTAACCAAAGTGTGTCATGGATACATTTTCCTTTTTGGAGTAACAACTGTTAAACATTTAATAGTATACCTCTGTATCTAGGCCAAGACCAAGTAAGAATCAACAACCAAGTAAGAATCAACACCCCGTAGCAGGGAGTGGAGATTGGCTCTGACACAAAATCCTAATTCAGGAACTAAAACTAAAGAGATAAGTAAATCAAAGAAAACATAGACCAGCACCAAAAAACTATTGCAAATCTAGAAATCTCTCGAAAGAGCAACTATAGCAATAGTATTTATGGAAACTCAAAGGAAAAAATGGAATTTTTACAAAGACCATATGAATACCAAGAAAAAATTAGGCAATTGAAAAAAATTAAATAGGAGCTGTTGGGGGAAAAAGTTGGAAGGGGAATACTTTACAAGAGAAAATGGTAAAACTCGCTTAAGAAATGAAATCCTTGAAAATTAGAACGGCCTAAAAAGAAACCAATGACTCCACAAGATAGCCAAAATCATTAGAACAAAATTAAAAGATTGAAAATGTAGCTGATATGTAAGATATCTGTTGTCAAAAACTGACCTGGAATCCAGGTCAAGGTGAGATCTTTTAGAATCACTGGACTAGGGAGTAAGTATGTGGTACAGTGGAATCAGGAGGACCTGAGTGTTAAATCTGCCCTCAGACACTATTGGGTAAGTCACAACCCTGAGTGCCTCCACTATCCAAAAAAAATTGTTAGAATCTCATAAATATATGATTTTTTAAAAAGTTAGACCCTATATTTCAAGAAATTACAAAAGTGTCTACATCTATTAAAACTAGAAGATATAAAAAATACACTGATTACTCTCTGAAAGGAGACCCAAAAGAAAAAAATTCCAATAATGTTACATCAAAATCTATACTACCTGTATCAAAGAAAAATTACCACAAACTTTCAGGATGAAGCAGTTCTGAACATCAAGTACCAAGGAACCTCATGCAGGATGACACAAGAAGTAGCCACTTCAGTTGCAAAAAAAGATAGAGACTTGTGACCAAGAATAACTTTTCCTGTACAGGTACAAATAGATATTGAGAATTATCAAGCATTTTTGAAGAAAAGATCAGATCTGAGTAGAGACTGAAATTCAAACTCCAGAATCTAGAGAAACCTAGAAAGATAAATTTGAATTATCGGAAAGAGCTGTATGGTGATGTAGTGTTTACATGATAGGAGATAAAGAAACAAATGTTCTTTCAGAACATCATTGTTTTGAAAGGATAGTGTAGCTTAATAGAATGACAGGTTCTGGGGGTAGAGGGTAGCATTAATTGGTTCTGTTTTGAGCATTTGAAGAGGGGAAAGAGAAGGGAGAGTAAAAGAAAATACTAGTATAGAAAGGAGGAAGAAAATAAGTGGATCTTGCTATTTCTCATAATTGAGATATAAAAGAAGAGTATATGTAAACATGAAGAGTGGTTTGGGGAATCTGGGAATCTCAATCTTATTTGAAATGGACAAAAAGAGAGTTGAACATACTAATACACAGAGTTTGGAGTAGAAATCTATTAAACCCAACAGAAAAATATACAAGGACAGGAAAGAGGGGTTAAAAAGGGAAGAAAATACTAGGGAAGGAAATTTTGAAAGCAATGCAAATTTCCTGGTAGAGGAGGATTACAAGGAAAGTGGGGGGGAGCATAAATTCAAAATTTAACAAAATATTTGCCTTGTAAGAAATTAAGGAAAATGTGTTATATGAATATAATGGAATATTATTGGAAGGTAGAAAGGACAAAAAGTGATGATTTCAGAAGTTCAAATTGACTAATCAAAATAAGCTAAATCAAGAGAACAATTTATACAATATACCTAAATGGTAAGGAGAAATGACTTAATAAATCTGATCAATGAAATAACGAATCATGCTCCAGGGGATATATGATGAACCACATCCTGACAGAGATGTGATAGCATTTACCTTGTATGAGTTATAAATGATTTGATTGTATCCATGGCTGAACCCCCCACTATAGGAAGGTAGAACAAATAAACTGCCAATGTGACAGAACTGTGTTTATAAAAGGGGGGGGGGGATTGGGGAGTTCTATTATATGGCCATCTCTGTGCTGCATTAGTATTTAAAATTCCTCTTCCTAACTCCAGGGAAGAAGAGGTGGTGGCAAATCAGCCAGTTACTTTACTGAACCTGGCTTGTGATGAGAATCTGTGACAAAGGCCAGATTGTTCTAATCTCTGCTATGGTCTTAATGTTCCTAGTTCTGCTGCTACTCAACAGCATTGTATTTTATCACAAGACAAATTGTAAATGGTAAGGATTTGGTATGACACGGGTCAGCTCCTGAAGATCTAGGACTTTGTCTTAAAGAATAGAGAAGCGATTTTAAAAAAAAATTAATTTTTTTAAGGATTTAAATTTTAAAATTTAAAGGATTAAAAAATATTCTGTGTTTGCTTTGTTAGGAAGCTTGTTGTCTTTTGTTTTTGCTGTCTTTTAATTGTTTTACATTTGCTTCTTCAGTGTGGGCTAGGACTAGCTAGCATCATGCCTTTCCAAGACTAGAGTTGACTAGTTGATGACTAGTCTTTTAAATGGTAGAAGATCATCTAGAAAACTTTTGGACATTGTCACCAAAGGGCGGGAGGTATGGCAATATCTTGAAGCTCTAAACCAGGGGTATAAAACAAATGGCCTGCAGTTCAAGTGTGGCCCAAACCATATTAAAATATAATTAGAAAGGGCAGCTAGGAGGCTCAGTGGATAGAGAGCCAGCCCTGGAGTCAGGAGGACCTAAGTTCAAATCCAACCTCAGACACTTTAATAATTGCCTAGCTGTGTGACCTTGGGCAAGTCACTTAACCTCATTGCTTTAAAGTTAAAAAAACTTAAAAACTGTAATTGGGGAGTATTAAACAAAATAAACTGAGAAAACTATTTACACTCCCCCCAAAAAGAGATGTTTTGACTTTAAGGAAGAATAAAAACTGAATTAGGTTAAAAGAAAATTTATTGATATTACACTGAGAACTTCAGCTAGCTTTTTTGGGGGAAATCCACTTCTGAAGGGTTTTTACCCCTGACTTAAATACCACTATCCATCAAGAGGTAGATTTGAAATGTTACCATTCAATGAAAGAAAAGTATGAGTAGAAGAGTATCCCACCATAAGATAGGGGCTAAATTCAGAAGTTAAGTTTGGGGCTAGGTTCAGAAGAGTTGGGAGGGAACACAGGAAGAGTCTCCGGAAGGAAGCATTTCAGGAATGAAAATCTAAAAGGTCTTCAAAGCAAAAGCATAATTTGAAAGCATATTGATGCGTATAGAAGGTGAGCCTTTTGTTTTACTATTAAACCAGTGGTCTCTAAGAACCCTTTTCAAATGCTAATTGGCTTAATTACTGAGAAGTTCCCAGTATGTTGACTGGATTTGGTCCACTTCTCACTGTTAAGGAATTTGATCAATAGGAGACTTTAATGAAATAGGGGAACTTCTAGTCATTTATTATAGAAATATAACATTAAAACTCATTCACTATTGACCAAATATAATAAATAATTTGATGTGGAATTGTTTCAGTTCTGTCCAATTCTTTATGACTCCATTTAGGCTTTCTTTTTTTTTTCCCCAAGGCAATGGGGTCAAGTGGCTTGCCCAAGGCCACACAGCTAGGTAATTATTAAGTGTCTGAGGTCAGATTTGAATTCAGGCACTCCTGACTCCAGGGTTGGTACTCTATCCACTGAACCACCTAGCCTCCCCATTTGGGCTTTCTTGACAAAGATCCTGGAGAACCCTGCCATTTCCTTCTCCTAATCATTTTACAGATGAAGAAGATGGGAGGCAAAGAGGGTTTAAGTGATTTGTCCAGGGTTGTACAGCTGTCTAAGGCAACATCTAAACTCATCAATCTGTCTTTCTGATTTTTTTTTTAGGTTTTTGCAAGGCAAAAGGGGTTGCCCAAGGCCACACAGCTAGGTAATTATTAAGTGTCTGAGACCGGATTTGAACCCAGGTACTCCTGACTCGAGGGCCAGTGCTTTATCCACTACACCACATAGCCACCCGTCTTTCTGATTTTAAAACAAGTGTTGGGAATCTACTGTGCCATTTGGTTCATGTGAATCTTTATAAAAGATTTAATGACCCATGTTTCTATTTGAGTTTGACTCTACTTTCCCACACCAAACAGGTTACACTACTTTTCCCCTAAAACTCCAAAGCATTCTTGAAACAAATTGACTCAAGACACTAAGGGCTAACTAGATTTAGTTTCCTAATAATCTGTATTTGCTTTTATCTTCTATTCTTAAAAAATCCTGATGAGATGTTATGCAAGTGAATTGTATTTAATTGAGGAGGGAGCTATGCAAGATTCAGTCATACTTTCTCTTTAGGAGTCATCTGGTGAGCAGATCTGAATCAGGACAGATGAAGATGGCCGTAGACTCAGTTGGAGACCTTTGCCTTTTAAAAAACTAGGTCTTTTCCTGGTCACAGTTTGACTGAGGACACACTCACTCAGTGATTAAGTTTCTAGTTGAGAGAGATGAGGCCTGGAGGCAAAGAATGATCTCTTTTACTTAGTCCAAAATAAATAAATAAAACTGGGAGGGCAAGACCCTCAGGGTTCCTCAGTGTTTAAATCTGGGAAAAAAGAAATGAAAAGATTAACCTCTTTTGTCAATCAAGTGGGAGAAAAATCAATCTGGGAGGGTAAAACCCAGGGTTTGTGGCCAAAGCAGAAACCTTTGCTATTTACATTCCAACCAATCTAGACCCAAACAATGACCAAAAGGTAGAATTTGAGACCCATTAATTGACCAATCAAGGAGAACCAAAGGGATTGAGAGGTGGAGGGGTGAACCTGTAAACTCTAAGATATCTTATCAGGCCTTTGGGCTGAGAGGAGTGGAGAGGGAAGGAAAAAGGAGAGAAGGGGAGAAGTATAAAGTTAGGATATGAGATGTTATTGATTGTTATTGATTTCTCCTTCAGGTTTTTTGACTAACTACAAAACCTTCACTAGCACAGTGCTATGTCTGTACTGAATATCCTTATGGTAAAGTAAGTTTTTGTTAACTGACAAATTTTTTGAAAGTTTCATTTCCTTCTAATCAGACCTGAGTCATTTCACGTTGACCTAAACCCAGAACCAAATCAGGTTGCCTAATACAATACCTAGTTCACTACAGTGCCCCTCAGACTTGATGGTCAGAATGCTTTTTTAATCATTCAACACAACAGACTCTGCTTACCACTTGCACTTTTGAAAACCAACTAGGAGGCTCAATGGATAGAGCACCATCCCTGGAGTCAGGAGGACCTGAGTTCAAATCCGATCTCAGACACTTAATAATTACCTTAGCTGTGTGACCTTGGGCAAGTCACTTAACCCCACTGCCTGACAAAAAAGAAAAAGAAAACCTCCTGCTGACACAAAAGAGACAGTTAAGACAACTTAAAAGAGTTAGTCTTAAATGGAATAGATTGTATTAAGAAGAATCAATCATCCATCCCAAGCTAGTCAAAATAGGTATATGATTTCTATACAAAGGGTGATACCATAAGTAAATTAGGAGAGCATGGAGTAGTTTATTTGCCATATCTATCGATAAGGGAAGGATTTAGGACCAAAGAAAATATAGCTAGCAAACATACCTAACTTTGATTATATAAAATTTAAAATTTTTTACACAAACAACCAAAATTTAAAGGAAAGTAGAACCTGGAGTGAGATTTTTGCAAGAATTATCTTTTTTTCCTTTTTTTTTTTATTAAAGATATTATTTGAGTTTTACAATTTTCCTCCCATCTTACTTCCCTTCCCCCACCCCCCACAGAAAGCAATCTGTCAGTCTTTACTTTGTTTCCATGTTGTACATTGATCCAAATTGAGTGTGATGAGAGAGAAATCATATCCTTAAGGAAGAGACAAAAAGTCTAAGAGATAACAAGATCAGACAATAAGATATCTGGTTTTTTTCCTAAATTAAAGGGAATAGTCCTTGAATGTTCAAACTCCATGGCTCTTTATCTGGATACAGATGGAGCTCTTCTTTGCAGAGAGCCCAAAATTGTTCCCAATTGTTGGACCTGATGGAATGAGCGAGTCCTTCAAGGTTGAACATGTTGCTGTTAGGGTATACAGTGTTTTCCTGGTTCTGCTCATCTCACTCAGCATCAGTTCATGCAAATCCCTCCAGGCTTCCCTGAAATCTCGTCCCTCTTGGTTTCAAATAGAAAAATAGTGTTTCATGACATACATATATCATAGTTTGCTAAGCCATTCCCCAGTGGAAGGACATTTACTTGATTTCCAATTCTTTGCCACCACAAACAGGGGCTGCTATGAGTATTTTTGTACAAGTGATGTTTTTACCCCTTTTCATCATCTCTTCAGGGTATAGACCCAGTAGTGGTATTGCTGGGTCAAAGCATATGCTCATTTTTGTTGCCCTTTGGATGTAGTTCCAAATTTCTCTCCAGAAAGGTTGGATGAGTTCACAGCTCCACCAACATTGTAATAGTGTCCCAGATTTCCCACAACCCTTCCAACAATGATCATTATCCTTTCTGGTCACATTGGCCAGTCTGAGAGGTATGAGGTGGTACCTCAGAGAAGCTTTAATTTGCATTTCTCTGATAATTAATGATTTAGAGCAATTTTTCATATGGCTATGGATTGCTTTGATCTCATCTGTAAATTGCTTTTGCATATCCTTTGACCATTTGTCAATTGGGGAATGGCTTTTTGTTTTAAAACTATGACTCAGTCCTCTGTATATTTTAGAAATGAGTCCTTTGTCAGAATCCTTAGTTGTAAAGATTGTTTCCCAATTTACTACATTTCTTTTGATCTTGGTTACAGTGGTTTTATCTGTGCAAAAGCTTTTTAATTTAATGTAATCGAAATCATCTAGTTGGTTTTTGGTGATGTTCTTCAATTCTTCCTTAGTCATAAACTGCTCCCTTTCCATAGATCTGACAGGTAAACTAGTCCTTGATCCTCTAATTTGCTTATAGTATTGTTTTTTATGTCTATGTTCTGTAACCATTTGGATCTTATCTTGGTAAAGGGTGTTTGTTAGGTGTTGGTCTAATCTAAGTTTCTTCCATACTAACTTCCAATTTTCCCAGCAGTTTTTATCAAAGAGAGAGTTTTTATCCCAATAGCTGGACTCTGGGTTTATCAAACAGCAGATTATTATAATCGTCTCCTGTTTTTGCACCTAGTCTATTCCACTGGTCCACCACTCTATTTCTTAGCCAATACCAAACAGTTTTGATGACTGATGCTTTATAATATAATTTTAGATCAGGTAGGGCTAAGCCCCCTTCTTTTGCACTTTTTTTCATTAAGCTCCTGGCAATTCTTGACTTTTTATTTCTCTGTATGAATTTACTTACAATTTTTTCTAACTCATTAAAGTAATTTTTTGGAATTTTGATTGGTAGGGCACTAAACAGATAGTTTAGTTTTGGTATAAGTCATTTTTTATTATATTAGCTCTACCTATCCATGAGCAGTTGATATTTGCCCAGTTATTTAAATCTGATTTAATTCGCGTGAGAACTGTTTTATAGTTATTTTCAAAAAGTTTCTGAGTCTGTCTTGGCAAATAGACTCCCAGGTATTTTATATTGTCTGTGGTTACTTTGAATGGGATTTCTCTTTCTAGCTCTTCCTGCTGTATCTTGCTAGACATATATAGAAAAGTTGAGGATTTATGAGTGTTTATTTTATAACCTGCAACTTTGCTAAAATTGCTAATTTGTTTCCAGTAGTTTTTTTGGATGATTTCTTGGGATTCTCTAGGTAGACATCATGTCATCTGCAAAGAGTGAGAATTTTGTCTCTTCCTTCCCAATTTTAATTCCTTCAATTTCTTTTTCTTCTCTAATTGCTGAAGCTAACATTTCTAATATGATATTGAATAGTAGTGTGCAATAATTATCTGATAAAGATTTCATTTCTCAAATATATAGGCAACTGAGTCAAATTTGTAAAAATACAAATTATTCCTTAATTGATGGTCAAAGGGTAAGAGTAGCATAGGTCAAGATCTCTAGGTCATTCTTGACTGGTAGAGAACCGATTTGGGGTTTGCTATCCCTGAAAAGGGATTAGGAAAACTCTTCCAGCCTTGTGATTGGCGGGACCATTCCCCCTTTGTAATGGATTCCCTAAGGGCTCCCCTCCACACCCCGTGAAGACCAACACCCTACATTCCTCACAAATGTCAAACCAAAAGTTTGTCCTAATCAGATTCACATGTTACCAGAGTTATGGCCATGAAAGTAAAATAGAATTAGATTAACATCCACATTTATTAATATTTTTCTAGGTTGAAGATTATGCAGGCTTGTGTGTCTATGTGTGTGTGTGTGTGGGGGGGGGTTGAACGTAAGGAGTGGGATTTAGTTATAGAATCAACCTTCCCCCCCAAATTTTATAGTTTTGACTGTCAAGTAGGATCTGAAACATCACCTCTGACTTGTCCAATCAAAGAAAGGTATGACCTCCCATCCCAGGATGGAGCAGGGACAATTCAGGAAGAGGTATGGGAAAAGTGGGTTACTTTAGATTCTGTTGTTGTTAAAGACTCCTTTGACATCATAAAAAGTGAAAAAAAATGAAACAAATTATCAATATTTATTCAATGATATGTTTTGTGTTATAGTTGTAATTTCTTTTTGATTCCAGTCATTTTCACAGGCAAAAACAGCTAACTGTGCATTTTAACCTCAAATATGGGTAAAGAAGCAAGGTTAGGCAGTGGAGAACTGTGCAGTTCCTCACAAATGTTTTGAGTTTGTACAGTAAGCATGTGCAAGTGTCCAAGGTCACACAGGCAATTATTAAGGTGTCCCAGCTGAATTTTAACTCAGGGCCTATTGATTCCAGGGTCAATGCTCTATTTTGTTTTTAAGATATTTAAGTATTGATGATCTTGATTTTAACCACTTAAAAACCACTGTGTGAGGCAATCCTCACTGAAAGGAGTGGTCATGTGTTACTTCTATTAGGTTCATACAGTGAAAATCCTTACTCTGATACTGTTCATGCCTTTCCAAGTCATGGATCCCACAACTGGTCATAGGTTGGTGTAGTTGTGAACTTCTTCAACCATATATCCTTTGATCCACCAATACCACTACTAGGTCTATAACCCCCAAGACCTTAAAAAAAAAGGAATGGGGAAGGGCTTAGTGTACAGAATATACCAGCTTTTTTGTGTGTGTTGGCTAAGAATTAGAAATTAGAGGATGCTAAACAAAGCTATAATATATGATTGTGACGAAATATTATTGTGCTACAAGAAATGGCAGAAAAACCTGTAAAGGTTTTTATGAACTGATATAGAGTGAAAGAAACAAATGGACCATTTTACACAGAAAAAGTGATGAGGTACAGGAAAGTCAAACAAAGGGCATTTATTTTCCAGGTAGGATGAAGCTCCCAAGCAGGCTTTCCTCAAGGGAGTCAGCTGCCCAACAGAGCAGGGTGTTGGCTTTGTATAGAGCCAAGATGAGTTAATTAGGGTTTGTTGATGAGGAGTAATAACTCTGAAACCCCAGAAGAGGTAATCAGAGCTATGTAGATGAGGGGCAGTCTCTTAGAGGCAATATCTTTTCAAGCTATGGGAAGGGGTGTGCAGACTAGTTTGGGCTGTGTGTGGGTGGGTGGGTGGGGCAGGGATTCACTATTTTGTGGATTGGGAGCTTTTCTAGGGACTGGGGCAGGGATTTACAAGATCTTTTACTGAGGTCCAGATACAGCAATACTGTGAAATGTGGAACTGTGAACGGCAATATCCTAGACAATCCCAAAGAATTCTACATTGAAAATGCTATCTACCTTCGAAGAAAGAACTGACATGGTTTTAATATAGACTGAATTCAGTATGCTATTTCTTCCTTCCTGCCTGCCTGTCTGCCTTCCCTCCCTCCCCTTTTTCATCTTCTTGGACAAAATAATACGGAAATGTTTTACATGATTGCACATGTATAAACCATATCAGATTGCTTACCATCTCAGGGAGGGGGAGGGGAAGGAGAGGATAGAATTTCGAACTTAAAAAAAATAAACTTTAAAAAACGGTTACACGTTCTAAGACATTTAATAAGACATGTGTTGCATGTAATAGACATTTATAAAAAGAACACTCGATGAACAGGTATTCACCAAAGGCCGGTTATGTACTGAGTTGCTAGAGATGAGAGTATCTGCCCTCTGAAGCTTAAAATGGGGGGAGGATGTTAAGAGCCAGGCAACAAATACAAGGAAATTTAGGGGTGAGGTCCTTGTAGTTTGGAAGACCAGGAAAGGCTCACGCAAGGAGGTGAGGCTTGAAAGAAGCTAGAGCCGCAAGGGGTACTAGGGGTACCAGGAACCCCCCCAGGTCAAAGGCACGAATGTAAAGCACGGCGAAGGAGGAAGGCCAGTCTGTTGCGCCCAGAGTGAGAAGGGAAGTGATAGGTCACAAGCCTGGGGAGGTAGCGGACAGGTTCTGAAGGGAGCTAAGTCTTGGAGTCCACAGTTTAGCAGAGTCCCTTCGGCAGGATGTCCTGAATAGGGACTAAGAAGGCAGGCAGGGGGGTAGCCCCTGGAGACCCCTGCACCGGGGCCCGAGCTGCGCCCAGGGCAGGAGGAGCCGCGCGGGCCCCGTGCTCCGCTCCCCGGGCTGCGGCCGCCCAGGCCCGAGAGAAAGGAAAGACTGAGACTGAAGTGACAGTCAATCTGGGACGGGGCGGGGCGGGGCGGGGCGGGGGCCCCGCCCGACGCCGCGCTCCGCCCCCTCCTCGCCCATTGGCCGCGGGCTGGAAGGCGGTCCCCCCCTCCGCCTATGGGAGCGGAGCCGGCCGGCTGACCCGCCGCTCCGGCTCTGCGCAGGCGGAAGTCGGAGCGTCCGCAGCGCCGAGCGCGCGGGTCCGGCCGAAGCCCCCCACCCGCCCCGGCCCCCGCGCGGCATGGCTCGCTTCGCTTTGACAGTCGTCCGACAGTAAGTGAGCGCGTGGGAGAGGGCGGCTGCCCTCGGCGCGGCGGGCGGCAGCGGGGGGAGGAGGAGAGTCGCCGCGCTGCTCGGCTCGCGCCCTTTCCGTCCGCACCCCGCCGCTGCTGAGGTCCCATCCCCACCGGGCCGGAGGGCCAGGTCCGACCTCAGGTCACCGTGGGGCAGCCCAGGCCCAGGGCGGCACGGGCGGCGTGGGAACCCCGGCCGCCCCGCCCCCTCGGCCTCACCTCGCTCCTTCTGGGGAGCCCCGCGTTTTGGGGGGCTGGGAGACACTAGACAGCGTGGGGGGGCCTTCACCCGGCCGGGTCTCTGAAACGGCTTTTTAAAAATAGCAATTTCAATGGGATTATTTAATATGAACAATGATATTGGCTTGATTCTATTAAAGAGTCACATCGTTTATAGCTGTAGGTTGCTTGTAAATTATAAAGAGAATGCTTCGTGAATGTGCAGTTATGCCAATAAAGGGTAAAATTGTAATTGCCTTGTAATTATGTATATTTTACTGAAGCCTTCATCCCCTAGGATGGGGCCCATGAAGCAGCAAGGTAGGGTAAGCAAGCCCCCGCCCTCCACAACCCTCTCCACCCCAACCCATTTTCGGAGAGAAGGAAGTTGATGCTCAGGCCAGTGAAATGATTTGCTCTTAGTCTTATGAATATTAAGTGAAGTTCAGAAAAACCAGTGAATTCCAATCTGACATCTCTGTAAAATCTGTCTTTTCCCACCTCCATCATCATGTGACATTAGAAGCGTCCCGATAGGTACAGCATCTCAGACCTGGAAATGACCTCAGACCTCTTATCCTAAAACTGGACCCAAATAGGGATTGTCCACATACCAAACTGGTCCACCATCCTCCTGTTCCCTAGAACTTCATTTGTAACGAAAGAACACCGGATTTTGAGTCTGAAACTCACGGATTTAGATTTCACCTTTGCAACTTAATATTGGTCAAACAACTTCCTCTCTAGATCTTATTTTCCTCATTTGTAACACAAATGGATAGGATTGGGGGATTTTTGGCTTTGTAAGGTGAGTTTCAACTTCATATTGGTCAAACAACTTCCTTTAGATCTTATTTTCATCTTTTTTTTTTTTTTTGTTCTTGTTTTTGCAGCTAGGTAATTAAGTGTCTGAGGCCTGATTTGAATTCCGGAACTCCTGACTCCAGGGCCGGTGTTCTATCCCCTGCACCATGATAAGACTACTAGAACTAGGATCTGGAAAAATCTAACCTAAATTAGAACCAATTCCTCCCACTAACAAGCTTGTGGCCTTGCTTGAGTCTAGAATTTTCAGCCTCAGGTTAAAAGAAGGGAGTTGGTCTAGAGAATGTTAGATCTTTTTCTAGTTTCTAATATACTGTGACTCTGAAAATATGTAAAGTGAATTTGCTATACAGGAGGAGTAAGGGATTTCTGGGAGTCTGGATTTGAACCCATATCTTTTGGACTTTTTTACTGAACCATGTAATTCCTAACTGTCATTGAGCTATGAACTATTAAAGAGCATTCTAGTTGATGAACAGCAGAGAATAGGAAGCTTAGGTGAGCTCTGACCCCTGGCTCGTCACTTCAGTCCTGACTCAGATCAAGTTCTACCTTCTACTAGAAGACTTTCCTGATGCCTTTAACTGTTAGTGCACATCTTCTCAAATTGCATTACACTGAAATACTTTACATTTATTTGTACATTTTTATTCTGTAAAGACTTCATATGTCCCCATTGTCTCCCCTATTAGAAAATAAGTCCTTGTTGGGACAGATTGCCGCCTTTCTTCTAACTAGCTTGTTTATCCATACTTATTCACCTGCCCCCCCCCAAGTTCCTTTTAGAGTGGGACTGTTTTGCCTCTTTTTTTATATATCCTAGTCTTTTAGCTAGCACACAGTGAGTGGTACATTGTTGTTTTATTGTTATATTAAATATTTGTTGGCAGACTATTTGTATCCCCACTACTAGCACAGAGTCTGGCTCCAAGTTGGGAGCTTAATTAATATTTGTTTAAGCATTAGTTTCTAGGATGAGAAACATAACTCTTCATCAGGTTTTCACAATGTTCTGTAAAATTCAAAGTGCTATTAAAACAAGTAGTTTTTATTATTGACCTTCACTTTACAGATGGAGGGAGTTGACAAGAAAATTGTTAAATTTTTGCTGGAGATCACATAGCTGACAGAATCAGAAATAGAGCCCAGTTCTGTAATAACTTTTCCTGACAACTTCTTTGATTCATAAATCATTGAGCAAGTAATTTCTGAAGGACAGATATGACCAATAGGAGAAAACTAAGTTGCCTACCATTGTTTTTCTTTGTAGTGTTTCTAGCATAGAGTAAGCATTTAAATACTGTTGAATGGATAACTATTAGGTTAAACAATAATTAGTATTGGTTCCTTAATGGAGGCCTTTTTTAAAATTAAGTGGTCCAGAACTTGGATATTCTGTCCCATGGAGTTAAATTCAAAAAGTAACAGACCTTGAATCCCTGCAAGCATCATATTGACTTAGTGTTTTTAAATTAGTGTTATCTATTATTGTATTTTTAATATGGTTCAAGTAATTACTGGGGAGTGACATTGCATGTGGCCTGTATCTATTCTAAACTTCATTTTTAGAAATGAGGAAATAGATCTAGGGATCACAGCCTTTAAACTTGGTCTTGTAGTTCAGAACCTTTATTTCACAAATAAGGCAAATTGAGACCCATAGATATTTTTTTTGTACTTAACCCTTCTCCATTTTGTACTATGGAATTGAATTGATTCTTTTAAACCATAAGATAGGATTAAAATTTTAATTTCTATTAAAAGTTCTTCATTTGAATATATATATATATATATGAAGGTATGTATATATGTTCTAGCCTGTCAAGATCTTTTTGAATTCAGTGTTTCAGCTGTTCCTTCTAAATTTTGTGTATTAATGAATTTGGCAAGCCTACCATTCCATTGAGTGATTTAAAAAAAATCATTATAGAAAACAGTCTTTCACTCTTTTCTTAATCTACCAGTCATTAAGGTAATGGCTTCCTGCAGTTTCAAAAAATCCAGTTTTTGTAAGGCTAAAATTACAAGGGACTTGCACAAATGAAAGAATTTTTCCTGTTCCTTAACATTATGATCTGAATACTAGAAGTATTCCTGTGGGTTTTGAGAAACGGGAAACTGCCTCAATCAATGCAAATCTACAGCTGTTTTTTAATTTAGGGAAAGTAGGATGGGACATTGAAAGGATAAATGACTTACCCACTGTCATACAACCTGCCATCTGAGATTTGGCAGGGCTTGAATTCTTTTTTTTTTTTTTTTTGGTAAGGCAAATGGGGCTAAGTGACTTGCCCAAGGCCACACAGCTAGGTAAGTATCTGAGACCCAGGTACTCCAGACTCTGGGGCCAGTGCTTTATCCACTGCACCACCTAGCTCCCCCCCTTGAATTCTTGACTCCAAAGCCAGTCCTCTATTCCTAATGCTAGCTGTTTTCAAACTTTTTAATTCCAGGACCTCTTTACACTCTTTAAAATGCTCTCTCAAAGAACTTTTGTTTATCTGGATTATACCTATCAATATTTGTTCAATCAATTTGTTTTTTTAGTTATATCTTTGTGACCCCATTGAGATTCTCTAGGGAAGTGGTTTGCCATTTCCTTCTCCAGCTCATTTGGCAGTTGAGAAAACTGACTTGTCCAGGGTCACATAGCTAATGAGTATCTGAGGCTGGATTTGAACTCAGGAAGATAAGTCTTCTTGGATCCAACACCATATCCACTGCATCACCTACCTGCCCAATCAATATATTTACCATGTTAGAAATTAAACTAGAAAAGTATGAAAATAGTTTTGACCTCACAAACCCCTGAAAAGGATCTTGGATTCCCCAGATCAGACTTTTAAGAAGCACTACGCTATACTGTATACTGTCATTTTTATACACAGCATTTGTTGAATGTTAACATTCTGGGTGCTCTTTTTAAGCTGTACTGTGATATGTTAAATAGAGCTATAATAGCATTCTGTTTTCTGCTGGAGGAGCAGTATTTTTTTTTTTTTTGGCAAGGCAGTGGGGTTAAGTGGCTTGCCGAAGGCCACACAGCTAGGTAATTATTAAGTGTCTGAGGTAGCATTTGAACTCAGGTACTCCTGACTCCAGGGCCCGTGCTCTATTCACTGCGCCACCTAGCCTCCCCAAGCAATCTGTTTTGAAATAATATAATATATTTGGACTTTTTGTTAAAGGCCTTTTTGTTTTTTGACTGGTAGTATTAATTGAATCTATTTAAATATGTTAGGAAACTGAAAAATTTTACCTTTTTTTCTGAAAGCATATGTTTCTAAAGGACTACCTCTTGTAAATGATATCTTTCAAATCTTCTATTAGAATTCTCATTGCTGAGCTATTAAGAAACCAAGAATTTAGCAGTTAAATTTCATGTATATTCTGTGTAAAACTTGATAATTTTAGCAACAGAAATATTGTAGGCTTACATCCTTGGCATTTAGTGAATTATTTCTTAAAATCCTCTTTTCACATAACACACACTATACCCATGTTGAATCAAATATTTCATTTTATCTCAAAAATGGAATCTCTTTGAAGGAGGCAGAACAAAATGATGTATGAATTGAAAAAAACCCTAGATTTTTTTGCAAAAAATTGAGGAAAAGGGGTCCTATATTTGGATTTTATGATGAGACATATCAAGTGACATATGCAAGTAACTGAGATTTTTTAATTCAAAAGTTGTAAGAGGAATACGATTGCTTTTTTTCATAATCGTTGCTTTGGTCTTTTTAAAAAAATTTTTTTAGCTTTTTTTTTTTGTTGTTTTTTGTTTTGTTTTTGCAAGGCAATAGAGTTAAGTGGCTTGTCCAAAGCCACACAGCTAGGTAATTATTAAGTGTCTGAGGCCTCATTTGAACTCAGGTACTCCTGACTCCAGGGCTTGTGCTCTATCCACTGCGCCACCTAGCCGCCCCCTTTGGTCTTCCTTTTTGGGAAGCAAATTTAATTGGGAATTTGGGAATTCAATTTAATTAATTGAATTATGAGTTTTTAAGTTGGTAGGATTGAGTGGGAAATTAGTTCAAAAAAGGTGATTTAATTTTTAAAGTAGAGTGGAGAATAGCCTGCAAAAATGTTTGCTGTCTATTTGTAGAACCTATAAATGGCTGGTCATGAGACTCTTGGCATAAACATTTGTATTCTGGCAGAGTCCTGGTATTTGGAAATGGATCATACTCTGCAGAATGTGAAATTGAATGTTACCATGAACTCCTTATAATATACTGCCTTGGTCTTCTTGTTCCATCTGCCTTTACTGCATTGTCACAAAAGTAGTTTTAACTTTAAAAGGTCACAAAATTTTAATAATACTTTTAAGTGTGTGAGTATAAGTGCATGAACACACGTGTTCATTTGTACATAAATACTTGTGTATATACATATGGATATATTAGATATTTACATATATGTCTGTATATATGCTTAAAATATATTTGAAATATGGAACAAATTTAGTTTCTTATGCAATCCTTCTATGCATAATGTTTATCAATCTAAAATTATTTCAAGGCTTTAGATTAATGTTGAAATTACTTAGCTTTCTAGCTTCTTTTTTCATTTCCCAAAGTAAACTAAATTTAGGCTCCAGAAGTTTAAAGTACTTGTCTGTTGGATGGAAGCTGTAAAATTAAACATTACAAAGTTATTGAGGGGCTGCTAGGTGGCGCAGTGGATAGAGCACCGCCCCTGGAGTCTGGAGTACCTGAGTTCAAATCCAGTCTCAGACACTTAATAATTACCCAGTTGTGTGGCCTTGGGCAAGCCACTTAACCCCATTTGCCTTGCAAAAACCTAAAAAAAAAATCCTTATCTTCTTTCTAGTCTCAGCTCAAATGCTGCCTTCTCTCTTTTGTTCCCTCCTGTCATTTCTCTAGATCATTTTGTCTCCCCCACAGCTCTCAGCCTCGTATACTTCTCTGTATTTCTTTTTTCTCTTCCTGCCCTCACCCCTTCAAGGGAGGGGACTGTTATTTTTATTCCTACTACCTAGTGTGGTACTTGTCACAGAATTGGCACTAATAAATGCTTTTGCAGATCTCTTAAAAATTATATTTGGGAATAAATTGCCTGACTCCTTACTGAGTTTTCAGTGGAATTTGAGCTTCAGTAGAATTTTGACACTAAAGTGTCAGGCACAGCAGAGAAACTGAACAATAGTTAATATAGCAGAGAGTCAAATAAGTTTCTTTTCCACTGTCTCCTTAAAAATACCTTGCTCTGGCTTTCCATCCTTATCTATCTTCTCTGCCATTGTTAGTTATCTTGGGCATTTCTAGGATTAAGATCCACTAGATTTTCCCCTTTTGCCCCAAGGGATGTCTTTTTATATAATTGAATAAAAAAATATATGTACTGGGTTGGGGTGGAACCAGGAATTCGGATAAGGCTATTGACAAAAGTCTGAAGAAAGCCTTGTGGACAAGATAGATGCTAGTGTAGTTCTGATGTGTTTGAAATTGCTTGAATAATGGTTGATTTGATGGCAATCCTATAAGGGAGCTCTCCATGGGAATGCATCAGTTACTTAGCTATAGTCATCTGGTATATTTAACAGGTTTGTATGTATAAAAGATAAAAAAAACAGTTAATGAGCAGGTGACATTGTGTAATCGTGGATAGAATATTCAGGATTTGGAGTGAAGACCAGGATACAAGTTCTGCCTCTTGACACATTGTGAGCCTCAATTTTCTCATCTTTGGGTACCAAAAATACAAACTTCACAGGATTGTTTTGAGAATCAAATGAGGCAACAATTATAAAGTACTTTGCTAAATTTAAACTAAAGCTAATTGTATTACCATCTTCTTAATCTTATCCACAAGGCTATCCTAAGACCTCAATTATCAAAGACATAATTATCAAAAGGCTATCATAAGACTTAATTATCAAAAGCATCATGTCCAGTATGTGGATACAGTCAGCTTCTGCCCTTGGAGTAGGGTCTCCATAAACCTTACATTTAGCAAGGATATTTACTTCTCTCCTCTGAACCAGTTCCCAGTTTGTCAGAGTGATGAGGGAACTCAAAAACCATATGAAGATTGCTTACTCTGGAGAAAACAAGATAAAATTTAGCTGAATGGGGGTGAATAAGATAGTCTAAGTTTTTGAATTTGAAGGACTAATTATGCCTATTCTTTGATCCAGCAATACCACTATAAGATCTGTATCCAGAAAGATCATAAAAAATAGAATGAACATGTACAATAATAATTATAGCAGCTTTTTTTTGGTAGTGACAAAATATTGGAAATTGAGGGGATGCTCTTTCAGTTGGGGGATGACTGAACAAGTTGAGTTATAAGGAAAGATGAACAGGCAAATTTCAGAAAAAAATGAACAGTCATAAATAAACTGATGCAAAAGGAGGAGCAAAATCAAGAGAACATTGTACATTGTTATAGCTGTATTGTACTCTGATTAGCTATGAATAACTTCGACTCTTCTCAGAAATAAAGTGACATTCCAAAGGACTCATGATGGAAAATGCTATCCACATCTAGAGAAAGAACTGATGGTGCCTGAATGCATATCTAAGCATACTATTTTCACTTAATCTTTTTTGGTGTTTCTTACTTTTTGGTCTGTTTCTTTTTTTACAACATGACCAATATGGAAATATGTTTTATATATTTAGAAATTTCTCACCTTCTCAGTGAGTAGGAGAAAAATTGGAACTCAATTTTCTTCCTTTTTTTTATTAAAGATTTTATTTATTTTAAGTTTTTTTGTTTTTTTTTTCAAGGCAATGGGTTAAATGACTTGCCCAGGGCCACATGGCTAGGTAATTATTAAGTGTCTGAGGTCAGTTGAACCCTGGTACTCCTGACTCCAAAGCCGCCCCCTTTTTTGAGTTTTACCATTTCCCCCCCATCTTACTTTCTTCCCCCCACCCCCACAGAAAGCAATTTGTCGGTCTTTACATTGTTTCCATTTTGTACATTGATCCATATTGAGTGTGAGAGAAAAATCATGTCCTTTTTTAATTTTTTAAAAATTTTTTTGAAATCATATCCTTAAGGAAGAAACATGAAGTATAAGAGATAACAAGATCAGGCAATAAGATATCAGGTTTTTTTTTTTTTTGCAAGACAAATGGGGTTAAGTGGCTTGCCCAGGGCTACACAGCTAGGTAATTAAGTGTTTGAGGTCGGATTTGAACCCAGGTACTCCTGACTCCAGGGCCTGTGCTTTATCCACTGGGCCACCTAGCTGCCCCCAGGTTTTTTTTTTTTTCTAGATGAAAGGGAATATAGTCCTTGGACTTTGTTCAACTCTACAGTTCTTTATCTGGATACAGATGGTATTCTCTATTACAGACAGCCCAAAATTGTCCCTGATTGTTGCACTGATGAAATGAGTGAGTCCATCAAGGTTGAACATCACCCCCCGTGTTGCTGTTAGGGTGTACAATGTTTTTCTGGTTCTGCTCATCTCACTCAGTAATCAGTTGATGCATTTCCCTCCAGGATTCCCTGAATTCCCATCCCTCCTGGTTTCTAATAGAACAGTAGTGTTCCATGACATACATATACCATAGTTTGTTAAGCCATCCCCCAATTGAAGGACATTTACATGATTTCCAATTCTTTGCCACCACAAACTGGGCTGCTATGAATATTTGTACAAGTGATGTTTTTACCCTTTTTTCATCATTTCTTCAGTGTATAGACTCGGTAGTGGTATGACTGAATCAAAGGATATGCACATTTTTGTTGCCCTTTGGGCATAGTTCCAGATTTCTCTCCAGAAAGTGTGGATGAGTTAATAAGCACTATAAACAATGTAATAGTGTCCCAGATTTCCCACAACCCTTCCAACAATGATCATTGTCCTTTCTGGTCATATTGGCCAGTCTGGGAGGTGTGAGAGAAGCTTTAATTTGGATTTCTCTAATAAGTATTGATTTAGAGCAATTTTTCATGACTATGACTATGGATTGCTTTGATCTTATCTGTAAATTGCCTTTGCATATCCTTTGATCATTTGTCAATTGGGGAATGGCTTTTTTTTAAATATGACTCAGTTCTCTGTATATTTTAGAAATGGGCCCTTTGTCAGAAACTAGTTGTAAAGATTATTTCCCAGTTTACTACATTTCTTTTGATCTTGGTTGCAGTGGTTTTATCTGTGCAAAAGCTTTTTAATTTAATGTAATTGAAATCATCTAATTGGTTTTTGGTGATGTTCTCCAACTCTTCCTTAGTCATAAACTATTTCTCTTTCCATAGATCTGACAGGTAAACTAGTCCTTGATCTTCTAATTTGTTTATAGTATTGTTTTTTTATGTCTAAATCCTGTAACCCATTTGTATCTTATCTTGGTAAAGGGTGTTAGGTGTTGGTCTAATCTAAGTTTCCCAACAGTTTTTCTCAAAAGAGAGTTTTTATCCTAATAGCTGGACTCTTGGAACTCAATTTATTAAAATGAATCTTTTTACATATAATTGGAAAAAGTAAAATACTGTTTTAAAAAGTATTTAAAGGGCTATCCTGGAAGAGACTAGGCATCCTAAACCTAGGGTCTATGAATTTTTTTTTTTTAGGTTTTTGCAAGGCAAACCGGGTTAAGTGGCTTGCCCAAGGCCACACAGCTAGGTAATTATTTAAGTACTCCTGACTCCAGGGCCAGTGCTTTATCCACTATGCCACCTAGCTGCCCCCTGTCTATGAATTTCTTAAAAACTTTTGATAACTGTTTTAATATAATTGGTTTCCCTTGTAATCCTACTTATTTTCTGCATTTAAAAACATTGTTCTAAAAAGAGACCCATAGGCCTTACCAGAAATCCACATGAAGAGGTTTAATAATTCTTGGATTAGATTATTCTGCTCAAGCTGAGAGTGTTGAACTCAGTAGTAGAGGTAACTTGCAGAGAAACTCTATAGAAGGCAACACTTCTTAGCAGAACTGTCAAGAAGTGGGATGGCCCACTCCATGAGGTAGTGAAGTCTTAAATGGCTTAGATGACCACTTGCCATTAAAAATGTTCCTAAGAAGGAATACCTGTGTTGGTCTAAGTGGTCTTACAAATAAATACCTTTACAACTTTGAAGTGCTGTGATTCCAGGAATTACTTGTAATTAGAGAACATGATACATGTATCGTGTTTCTTTTCTTAGCTGCCATTCATTGGTATGATTCTTCTACCAATTCTGATTTTTTTTTGATCAGGCAAGTGCTTTGAAAATTGTAGAACACTACATGAAATATGAGCTATTAACAATATTAATAAAAATAAAATACAAGTGGTATTTCAACTAAAATGAATGCTTACAGTTATTACTATTAGTTAAATTTAAGACCATCAGAGATTTAGAATTGCAACAAGTTGCAAGCATGTTCTAGGTCATCTGCCTCATTTTATAGACAAGAAAGCAGCCCCAGAGAGGTTCAGGGTCAGGCAGGTAAAGTGGGCAAGCTGGGATTTAAATAAAGGTTTTCTAACTTTTAAGGCCAGCGCTCTTTCCTCTGTACTGTGCTGCCTTTATTAAAGACTTTTTGAATATTATTTCAAGTATTTATATTTCTGTGGGTTACATTGTGATATAGCTTTTACCTTCCTTACCTTCACTGTATCGTTATTGTAAGAGTTTTGTTACTTGTATTTTTCCTTGTCTCAAAATAGCATGATATGATAATCAGAGTATATTTCTCTCTATTTCAGTGGAGAAACGAGATATAACAGAGAGAAAATACTTCAAGGTTGGTCTAATCCTACATACAACTTGTTTTGGAAATCTTTAATGTTAATATAATCTAGCTAATAAGGGTTTTTAAAAGTATCTGAATAGCTGAAGCATGAGCAGAACATTTGATTAAACTTAGAAGTGAAGTGAATGCAAAGAAGTTTTCCAAAGTGATTGCTCACGAGAGACTTCAAGGGAGGGCAAAATCATCTGATTAAAGAGTTATATTACACTTTGTTTTAAAAATAAACTGACCAAATTAAAAATCATTGGTATAATAAATGTCACTGCCTGATGTTGATATTATTTCCTTCTGAGGCTCTTAATTTAGTTCCAAGTTCAGTAGCAAAGAGGACTAAATAGAAGTGTCCTATTTCTGCACATGATTCAATTCTAAACAGACTTTTCTGATTAGTCTGCTTATCTTACAGTCAGATCTTTTGAGTTTTAAACTCCCTAATACCTAACTAAACAAACTATTTTTGTACTTTGGTCCTGAAACCATTTCATTTCATTTCATTTTGTGACAAAAGGAAGTTCATTCCTGGTGTTTATAGAAACTGAATTTCATTCTTGGTTATTCAAATTTATGTTCCTGGAACAAATCTGATTTTTCATTCTTAGATCCTTTTGCCCCACTTCCTCAATCCTGAATGAAGCTTTTTTTTTTTTGGTCTTCCTGTTTGATATGTACTCCACCCAAAGTTAGTCTGTAGACTTGACCTCTTTATCCAAATGTCTTTTTCATTTTCAATAATTTACCTCCTGAGCTAAAGAAGTCAGTAAGTAAGATGGGGAGAACTTGTCTTAAAGTGAAAGATTTAGTTGATTTAGGTTAATATGTAGAAAGTAGACAAAAGATGTAAACTATAGAAAGCCACTGATATTACATAAGGTCAGTAACTTTGCCTTGGGCCATAGTTTAGATGTGTAGCTAATTGGACCAAAGAAATGTCAAAAAGTCATTTTAAACATTCATTTCACTCTTAAGTAGTGAACATGCTCAACTTAGAGGACATATAGTGAGGAGCCCCCTTCTTACCTCCCCCAGCATAGTAGATGCTTAAGATATGTTTATTGAATGAATGAGATGATTTTGGAATGGCTAGTATGTGTAAGTTATTCTGTTAGGCCCTAAGAAAAGAACAAAAATGAATGACAGTTTTCTTTGCTGCCCTAGATCTTAGCATTGTTTACTTGGATGAACATGTGTTACAAAAAGCAAACCAAAGAGGAGCTTGCAATAAAGAAAAGTGAGAAAAATAATGCAAAAGGCTAATAAGACCAAAGGTAGTTGAGTGTTCTTCACTAAGACCTATGTAAAATGATTTTTTTTGATATGTAATTGATTTGAACTACTGATTCCTTATAGAAGCTTCACTTCTCTGCTGAGATTTATGGAAACAAACTCAGCTTGCTTCATTAAGTAAATGTAAATAATGAAATAATGAAATTCTTATTTGGTAAATGAGTTTTCTTTTTTCTTTTCTAGGACAGGGTATAGATGAGCCTCTTTCAGAAACTGGTTTTAGACAAGCAACTGCTGCTGGTGAATTTCTTAGTAATGTGAAGTTTACTCATGTTTTCTCAAGTGATCTCATGCGTACAAAACAGGTAAGTCCTTATGTGGGATTAATTCTTAGTAGCTCTCTTTAACTTTTTTTATACTCAAGGATCATAAGATATTTTAAACTATGTATATTGGGGCGGCTAGGTGGTGCAGTAGATAGAGCACTGGCCTTGCAGTCAGCAGTACCTAGGTTGAAATCCGGCCTCAGACACTTAATAATTACCTAGCTGTGTGGCCTTGGGCAAGCCACTTAGCTCCATCACCTTGCAAAACAAACAAACAAAAAACCCCCCCAATAGATATATATATGTGTATATATATATATATATATATATATATATATATATATATATATGTATATATCAAGGTTTTGAAAGTAAATATTAAAACTTGCTTTTGTATGTAGTGGGGGGAATTTTTAAAACTAAAAAATAAAATTCTGGAAAAGCTATGTGTAACTATAGGATTAGATCTTAAGTATATTATTGTGGTAATAGCTCCTAAGTACTGGAAAATAATGTATTCATACTTTTTAAAAAAAATCTTTACCTGTTAATTAGCTAGATAGACAGCATAGTAAAAGAAAAAAAATTATGCACTGATAAATAAATCTACATCAGGGATCTGAAAACTATAACCTGAGATCCACCTCTGTCCCTACTGCCTTTTGTGCTTTATTTAAATATTTAAAAACTATTCTAACCTCATGGGCCATAGAAAAACAGGAAGTGGGCCAGATTTTGCCCATGGGCCAAAGTTTGCTGGTGCTTGATCTATATCAACAAGGGAATGAGATGACAAATTAATTTTAGTCATGGGGGAAATGCAGAACTCCTATTTTGAACTTTGTACCTATAGGTAAAGTAGTAGTTGTATTGGGATTTCATATAATTCATTTTCATAGCTACTCAAAGCAAATTTTTTATGGAAAGAGAACTAATTCACTTTTCATTTTTCAGACGACTGCCAAGATTTTGGAACAAAGCAGATTCTGTAAAGAAGCAACAGTAAAATATGATGCAAGACTTAGAGAAAGGGTAAGTGTTGAGGACTCTTGTTGTGGTGTTGGAACAGATACTTATTTATAGTATATGCTTTTCCAAAAATAATCAAACCACTTTATTTGTAAAAATAATGACTTTATACTATATTGGTATTTTCTGATGAAGTAATACTTGAAAAAACTTTGGGTGCTCTCTTATACTTTCCCCATGATAGCTCTTGATTTTTTTGAAAGTTGAATTGATAGCTCTTGGGTTTTTTTGTTTTGTTTTGTTTTGTTTTTAGGTATTTGCAAGGCAAATGGAGTTAAGTGGCTTGCCCAAGGCCACACAGCTAGGTAATTATTAGGTGTCTGAGGTCACATTTGAACTCAGGAACTCCTGACTCCAGGGCCCATGGTCTATCCACTGTGCCACCTAGCCACCCCTCCTCTCTATCTTTTGTAAGAGAAAAAAGAAATTAAAACAGCCAACAAGGCAGACATGTGCTACATCTTATTTTGCAACTACTGTCCCCCATCTCAGTATTTAAAGATGATGTTTCACATGTTTTCCAGGCCTAAGAATGGGTGGGTACCTCTTTTTAATGTTTAAAAAAATTCAGGGAGCTCCACATGATAGTCATGGTGTCATTGAGAAGATAACATGCTGAAATCAAAAGAGCACTGGCTGGATTTGAACCCTGGCTCTACTACTTACTTCCTTACTACTTACTTCCTTTATGATGTCTTAAGCAAGTCACCGAATCCCTATGGGCCTTAGTTTCTTTATCTGTGAAAAGTTTTGGGTTAGATAACCTCTCAGGTCCCCTTCATCTCTAAATGGATTGCTTTCTTATAAAATCTGCAATCAAGAAAATTACGTGATAACAGTTCTAAATGATTTTGTATTTTATTAATGACAAGAATCATTTGAAAAATGGTAGCATATGTATTCTAAGAGACAGTGTCATAGTAGATAGACAGCAAGCCTTGGAATGGGAAGAGCCTGAGTTTAAATCCTGCTTTTGACATAAACTGTGTGACCTGAGTCAGGTCATTTAACTTCTCTTTGCTCTAGTTAATGTTCTTGTAAGTCTAATTTGTGGAGTAGTTATTACTTTGCATTGATTGAGTTCTCTACTCTAATGAAATTTTAAATCTGAACCTTAGATAAAAAACTTGGTTCAGATCATATTTATTTATGGATGCACGCACCCTTTTTGCAAACACTCTTTGGGATCTCAGAAGTTAGGCTTCCTGGCTTGGAAACCACTCATCTGAATTTTAGCGTTTTGATTTCTATCAGCATATTCCTCATATTTGAGGGAAATATTAGCTTTTGAAATCAGTGAAAGATTGAGGTTTCCTAAATCCCTCTGAATGTGACAACCTAGCAAATGCCAGAGTTTTGCTAGCATATTGAGAGTTGACTCCTAAATTTGCAATAGTGGACAATGTGAATTTTGTAATAAATTGGTTGCATTCATCCATCTGTCCATTTATTTATTTGTGGGGGGGTTTTTTTTTGCAAGGCAAATGGGGTTATTAACTGTTTGAGGCCAGATTTGAACTCATACTCCTGACTCCAGGGCTGGTGCTCTATCTGCTGCGTGACCTAGATGCCCCACATGCTTTTTTTAAAAAATTTTTTATTTTTAATAAACATTTTATTTTTTGACCAACATAGTAGTTCTAAAACCATAGCTTCTGGAAGAACCACTTGTTTTTGCCTGTCTTGTACCTTTCCTTAAACTTGACCTTGGCCTCCCTCCTGGCCTTCTCTTTCAGTGCAGGGTTACGGAACACGTTTGTTGGCAACTGTTTTGTCCAATGGGATATCCACAGAATATCTGGTGGGCATGAGATGATTGTAGTTATAAACCTTCACAAGATGACTTGATTTTTGATCTCTTGGCAATCTTCTTTTTGCCCATCGCTGCTGTCACTTTGCAAGGATAGTGGTCAATACCTGCCACCAAGGCATGGCTGTAGGGCCTGTCAGAGGTCCCATCATCAATGTTCTTCATGACGGTTTTGCGCCCCAAATACCGTCCGGCCAGGACCAGTACCACCTTCCCGGGTTTCATGAACGTGCCCATTTCGACTCGAAGAGGGACACTCCTTGAGCCAAAAAAAAGCACATGCTTTTTTTTTAAGAAACATTTTTTTATATTTTTTGAGTTTTACAATTTTTCCCCTATCCTTGCTTCTCTCCCTACACCCCCACAGAAGGCAGTCTGTTAGTCTTTATGTTGTTTCCATGTTATAAGTTGAATGTGATGAGAGAGATAGCAAAATTACATAATAAGATAATAATAGTTTTTGGTTTTTGCTCAAACTCCACAATTCTTTCTCTGGATACAGATGGTATTCTCCACCCCCAAAATTGTCCCTGATTGTTGCACTGATGGAATGAGCAAGTCCATCAAGGGTGATCATCACTCCCATGTTGCTGTTAAGGTGTACAAAGTTTTTCTGGTTCTGCTCATCTCACTCAAAATCAGTTCACATTGCATCCATTTTTAATTTAACTAATGTAAATTACTAAATTGATGATGATGATATTTGTCCTTCATTCTGGAAGAAAACTGTGGCATCAGGGGAGATGATGCTATGACAAGCACATGCAATAGATTTGAGAGGAGGGTGCTGTGCTAAGCCTCACTTTCTCTTCTGGGACCATATGGGTCCAGTGACCAGATGTGAATCTGGATGATAAGAGATGGCCCTGGATGCAAGGCAGTCAGGGTTAAGTGACTTGCCCAAGGTCAGTCAGGCAACTAGAAAGTGTCAAGTGTCTGAGGCCAGATTCAAACTCCCATCCTCCTGACTCCCAAGGCCAACGCTCTATACACTGTGTCACCTAGCAGCCCTATTAGAACTGAAGCATGACTAAGGTTCAGAGTCTTTCTCCCAGTAGTCACCCTTTTTCAATAAAAGGAAAACTTCCTGTGACTAAATAGCTTTAATTCAGCAAATAGTTATTAAATACCGATTGTACTAGATTCTTTCAGTGAAATAGAATTGAAATTAGACTGTCTAGCCCTTATACTATCCAGAAGAGGGGTAGAAGGAACTTGCAGATCTTATATGCAATTTTCTGGATAGCTCTATGATATTGTATAATTGAACTCTTAATTGGGTATAATAGGTAGTAATCCTTTGCTTTTTTTTTTCTGCCAGACCTGTAATGGGGTAGAAGAGCTGGAGGTTTTATTTTTTATGCAATTTTAATATTAATATTGCCTAAGTTTTACTTATCTACAGTAGATCTTATTAAGTAGTAATATTTAGTTGTCTTTGCCTAAGGAGCAGTGGGTTAAGATTCAGGATACCTGGTTTCTAGTCCTATCTCTGTTTTTACTAGCTATATGACTTTCGAAAAATCACCTTGGCATCAGTTAACTTCTCCAAAGGAATTAGAAGTCTGAGCTCTAAAAAATGCCTCCTTTCTTTCTTTCTTTCTTTCTTTCTTTCTTTCTTTCTTTCTTTCTTTCTTTCTTTCTTTCTTTCTTTCTGCAAGACAATAGGATTAAGTGACTTGGCCAAGGTCACACAGCTAGGTAATTATTAAGTGTCTGAAAATGGATTTGAACTCATCCTTCTGACTCCAGGGCCACCTCCCCCTTCTCTTTTCAATCTGTGAATCTTAACCCTGTGGAGAGTCTTAAGCATTTATGTAGAGAGAAAGGGAACAATCACCATCATTAAAATAGTTAACTATTTTGAAATTAAGATTTTTATTCTATGTGTACACATGTGATATTTATACATTTGCAACATATACATGCATATATGCATATATATTTATATACATATACACCTATGGTAGGGGGCACCCTGGCCAAGTCACTGAATCCCTCTGTTTGCCTCAGTTTTCTCATCTGTAAGATGGTAGTAATATCAGCACCTCCTTTACAGGATTGTAGTGAGGATCAAGTGAGATGATATTTGTAAAGCACTTAGCATAGTGTCTGGCATTATGATGATGAGAATGTCCCAAAGATCTTATTCGTGTGTGTGTGTAAAATATGTACAATTCATGTTAAAAAGGTAGAAAGTCAGACTTTCTTGCCTTTCCATTTCAGGATGGCAGGAAGGGAGTGGGGTGATGCTGAGGGGGGCAGGGCTTTGCCATTTCTAATAGTGGGGTTCAAGGGGGGACTTATCTAAGAGACATCAGTTCATTGTGTGTGTGTAGTAGTAAGTACAAAAGATTTACCTTTAGATTTTTCTCTGGATGTCACATTAGAAATGTCATGAGTTGTAGCTACTTAGGATAAGGAGAACTAAATTTAAAGTTTATTGTTAATATTGGAAGAAGAAATTCTCTCTGTAAATCAGATCAGAACTGCCTAGAACATTGAGAAAGTGAAGTATGACATAGTATGTTGCAGCAGCAGGATGTGATTGATTTCATCCAGAATTTCTTAGTTTCTCAGTCAGCTTTCTATCATTATTTCATGCTGCTTCTCTACTGAGATTTAAAAATCTTAGATGCTCATTTTAAAAATTGTAATTTAGATACAGAAATCAAAGCAATTATATATATTCTTTATAAGTATACAGAGGTTTTCAAAGAAAATCTAAGTTGCAATATCTTATTAAGAAGCTAATTACTGTGGAATTGGAAATTGATATCCCACTTGATACTTTGTTGTCTTAATCTGTTTACTATGTATTAATAATCAAGATGCTATTTGATAGTTACTTTCCCTTGATGTGTGAATTTAAACTTCCTCTGAACTCAAGTCTGCAGCTGCAAATTCCCCTCCTCAGGAGTTTCCAGATACAAAATTCTAGACCGCTGTAATCTGTCAGAAATTGCTAGCATGAACACCGCAAGTGTCCTGTTCTCATCAGAAATTGCCAGTCATGGACTTTGCAGAACATTTTTGCCCATCTGATGATAAACCAATGGAATTTGTGATTAGTGACCTTAGCACTGACCAATCAAAAGTGTGATACTTCTGTCATTGTCTATTTAGGTTCCTTTATATGACTATAAAAGAGCTGCCTTCATTGGTAGATGCATTCTGGACTAGTAAGGAACCTTGGATCCCATTTATTACCAGTTGCTAGCTTTGCTAATAAATGGGATCCAAGGTTCCTCAGTAATTGATCATGCTAATAATTGATCATGCTCAGAACCCTGTATCTCAGTTTCTCTTTAATACAGGTTTTTATCAACACTAATATGGTCTTTTTAGTTCCATATAGTTACCTTAGGACTTGATGGATAACTTAATCTCATTACTTCTGCTTCTGCATACTAGATATATAGTATCATGCCCTTAGGCAATTTAATGAACCTCTCCAAGTTGCATGAGGATGAGTTATTTTCATTTTTAGTATGGAGAAACATCAGAGCTGGGAGAGAATTAAGCTTGCTATTTGAAAGCTTTATTTTATTTATTTTGACTTTTTAGGTTTTTGGGGTTTTTTTGCAAGGCAGTGGTGTTAAGTGTCTTGCCCAAGGCCACACAGCTAGGTAAATTATTAAGTGCCTGAGGTCAGATATGAACTGAAATACTCCTGATTCCAGGGCCAGTGCTCTATCCACTGCACCACTGAGCTGCCCCTGTTTATTTTGACTTGTACTGGACAGCTGGGTGTCATTCAAATCTAGCCTTAGACATTTACCACTTACTAGCTGTGTGACCTTGGGCAGGTCACTTATGTCTTGATTGCTTTGCATCCAGGGCCATCTCCAGTCGTCCTGATTCATATTTGGCCACTGGACCCAGATAGTTCTGGAGGGAAGTGAAGCTGGTGGTTTAGCACAGCATCCCCTCATTCTAATCCAATTCATGTACTTGTCATGGCATCACATCCTTGATGTTCGGTCTTCTTTGAAAATAAAGGACAAAGTATTATTATTAAGACGTGTTCTAAAAATGGGTATTGCTGTGTTGAAAAAATAACTAAAATTGGTGGTGGCTAGGTGGCACAGTGGATAGAGCACCGGCCTTGGAGTCAGGAGTACTACCTGGGTTCAAATGTGGTCTCAGACACGTAATAATCACCTAGCTGTGTGGCCTTGGGCAACTCACTTAACCCCATTGCCTTAAAATCTAACAAAAAGTAACTAAAATTATACTTTTAATTATTTTATCTGTTTTATCATTGCAGAAATATGGAATTGCAGAAGGCAAACCTCTGTGTGAATTAAAGGCTTTGGCCAAAGCAGCTGGGCAACAGTGCCCTAATTTCACACCTCCTGAAGGAGAAACATTAGATGAGGTATGTTAACATATTTCATTTGCATTTCATTTACTAAAATTTGACTGTTAGCAGGTGGACCAGTATAAATAGATTTGAGTGTATTGAGTTCATGAAATAAACATCTCCATAATAATAAAAAAACTCATTCACCCCCCCCCTTTACTCCCAGATCCAGTAGGGTTTGATGAATGGATATGGGCAAACTGAGTATAAACTTACTTGTTAGTATAGTTGGTAAAAATCCCTATGATCATCATTGTCTATAAAGGATGAACATATTTTTGTACTTTTTATTTGCATATTTATTGATTTTTTTATACCCTATATGTATTTTTTAGGTTTGTTTTTTTTTTGCAAGGCAATGGGGTTAAGTGGTTTGCCCAAGGCCACACAGATAGGTATATTATTAAGTGTCTGAGGCCAGATTTGAACTCAGGTACTCCTGACTCCAGGGCCGGTGCTCTATCCACTGCACCACCTAGCTGCCACCCCTACTATAAGTATTAAATGCTTTTTTAGCTCAGCTAGAAATTACAAAAAGTTTTCCTCTAGTATAAAAATCCTTTCCAGACTTATCAACCCTTTAAAAGAATAAATGAACAAATGGAATAAGAGTGACAAACTTAGAACTCAGTTACTCTTTTCTGTTTTAAAATATTGCCTTCCCTGAATGTCCAGTGACCCATCTTGGTACATTCTACTTTTTCCCTCATTCTCAGTAGCTATGATGTAGCCCTCTGCATTGAGAAAGACCTAGGCTACTGATGATAAGGAAGAGGTTCCTTGGATTGCTTCAAGAAGAACATTTAAGAGTTGTGACTTTTGGCAATGTTCGTTCCAACTGTAGTTTAATACATTATGATCTATTCCTTCTTCAAAATACCTATGAAGGTAACCAGTAGTCATCTTGGAGTAGAGAAGAAAATCCCTTGGTTTGGGGAGAACTTTGATAGTTTAAACAATGCTCTTTCTAAGCTCGAAATAGCTTAAATTTAAAATACCATTAAGTGAAAAACATTGATTCTCGCATATTTGTGAGTAATAGAATGCATAATAGTCTTAATATTTTTCTTCAATTATTTAACACATGATTACTTTTATGGAATATTTTAGAAAATTGAAAAAAGTGTTAATATTTCCATTCATAAATCAACATTGCTTAGTCAGGTAGGATATGAATTACTACTATGACCTTCAGATCTCTTCTTTAGACAGAAATCTTATGAAAAAGTGAAGTAGTGACAAATAAGGCATATAGAAAGGTGTCAAACTGAAGAAATACCAAGGAGGCAAAAGTGTAGATAGTCTGCAGCCCTTGCCAATTGCTTTGACTATATTTAACTTGGTTTTTTAAACAAATGAGAATAATCTTAGCTTTATCTTTGTATCCCCACTGCTGAGTACAGAGCCTGGGATAGAGTAGCTCAATAAATACTTGAATATTTGTTGAATTGATAAAATGTGTGCTATTTCTAGCTTACTTGTTGAAACACACCATAGTCCCTGGAACTTTATAGATTTTTAATAAATGTTTGCAGGTTGAGTCATTTTCTATTATGTGTGCAGCTTGAAAGACTGACATAAAACCTTTAGAATAGTGGTGGCTAGGTGGCGCAGTGGATAAAGCACTGGCTAGGTAATTATTAAGTGTCTGAGACCGGATTTGAACCCAGGTACTCCTGACTCCAGGGCCAGTGTTTTATACACTACGCCACCTAGCGGCCTCTACAGGGAAACTTTTAAAAAGTGAATGCAGTGTTCAGATTCTGTAGGCTTTTCTTTGTTTTGTTTCTTCCTCTGAATGTGGAAAGCATTGTCTATAACAGGTGTCCCAGGTTTGACCTAGCTCTCTGAACTGCTGAGAGGGGCTGCTTCCATCAAGGTTGATCAGTTCACAATGTTGTTAATGGGTACAGTGTTGTATTGGTTCTGATTTTTTTGCTTAGCATCAGTTCCTTTAATCCGTTTCATGCCTTTCTAGAGAGGGATATGATTTACAGATAAAGCCAATTAGGAGATGAGGCAATTGTTTTATCAGATCTATGGAGAGGGGAAGAATTTATAACCAAACAATAGAGAATAATATAAAATACAAAATGGATAATTTTGATTATTAAGTTAAAAGTTTTTACAAATAAAACCAAATTAGAAGTAAAGCACAAAGCTGGGGAACAATTTTTACAACTAGTTTTTCTGATAAGTCTCATTTCTGAATGTATATATATATATATATATATATATACACACAGAACAAAGTCATATTTATAAGAATGTACATCATAACCCAATTGATAAATGGTCAAAGGAAATTAACAGGCAATTTTCAGACTGGATCCATGGTCATGAAAAAATGCTCTACATCACTGTTTTTAAAAAAATGAAAATTAAAACAACTGACCCATGTTTAGCATATTTATAAATATAGAGCTCATATGAGATTGATTTATTTTCGGGGAGGAGGGAGGGAAGGGAAGGATAGAGAAATTTTAAAACTCAAAATTTTGCAAAAAACAATTGGTAAAAACTACTGTTACATGTAGTTGGAAAAACAAATAAGAATATTTAAATTAAAAAATCCAACTCTGAGCTGCTACTACCTCACACTTATCAGAAATGTTAAATGTTTGAGGGAATGTGAGAAAACTGGGACACTAATTCACTCTTGAAGTTGTGAACTGATCCGGGCCTTTTTGTAGAGCAATTTGGAACTATGCCAAAGGGCTATTAAATTGAACATACCCTTTGTCGTAGCAATATTCTGAAGGAATCATAAAAAAAGGAGAAAGGACTAACATGTAGAAATATAATTAATGCAGCTTTTGTGGTAGCAAAAAATTGGAAATTGAGGTGATGCCCATCTATTGGGGAATGGCTGAAAAATGTGGTTTGTGAATGTGATGGAATACTATTCTAAAAGAAATGATGAGCAGGTGGATCAGAAAAACCTGGAAAGACTTTCAAGAACTGCAGCTGAGTGAAGTGAGCAGAACCAATAGAACATAGTAACGTAGTAACAGTAACATTGTGTGATGATCAGTTATGATAGACTTACCTTTTCTCAGCAAAAAGGTGATCAAAAATAATTCCAAAAGCTGAAGACCAGCCACATCCAGAAACAATGGAGTCTGAGTGTAGATCAGAGCATTTTATTTTTACTTTGTTTTTTTTTTCTTGTGTTTTTCCCCCTTTTGTTCCGACTCTTCTTTCATAACATGACTAATATGGAAGTATGTTTAACATGATTGTATAATCTCTATCAGATGACTTACTGTATGGGGAAGGAGGAGGGAAAGGAGGAAAAAGAATTTGGAACTCAAAATCTTAATGATTGTTAAACTATCTACATGTAATTGGAAAAAAATAAATAGACACTAACTGGGAAAAGAAGATTTTTAAAAAGGAGAAAGAAATTTAGACATAAACTCTTGGTCTCTTGAGGGGCCAGAGAACTGGAACCAGTGGGTAAATGTTAGAGATCTTTTCTCTATGTAAGCAAGAGCTAATAATTTCA
The DNA here is from genome assembly GCF_037893015.1 of Macrotis lagotis. Lineage (NCBI taxonomy): Eukaryota > Metazoa > Chordata > Mammalia > Peramelemorphia > Peramelidae > Macrotis > Macrotis lagotis. The sequence goes on along the minus strand of NC_133664.1, from coordinate 207,248,679 downwards.
TAACTTAAAATCTAGTGGTTTCCTTGTGTGACAGTAGATGCCTTGTTTCTGGAAGAAAAGGACTGAATGACCACTTACCTATTAAGGACCATGGGAAAAGGAGTTTATGCAGCAGACTGATTTGAATGAACTAGTCTTTGATTTTAATAAATGTTAAAATGGGTTTATCAAAGCCAGAAGAAAAATCAAGCCACTTTGCTCATTATTTATTTGTTTATTTGTTCATTTGTTTGTAGGTGAAGTTACGAGCAAAGGACTTTTTTGAATTTCTTTGCCAACTGATCCTGGATGAATCGGTTCAAAAAGGACATCCCACGTCAGGAATGATAGACAGTGGCCTGGAGATCTTTCTAACAGAAACATTTCCATTAGGAAGCAACTGTGGACTTGATCTCAATTCAGATAGTGTTGCCCAAGTATTAGATGCTAATGTATTGGTGGTGAGTCATGGGGCTTACATGAGGAACATGTTTACTTATTTCATGTTTGATCTAGAGTGTACCTTACCAGCAAATCTAAGCAAATCTGACCTCAGTTCAGTCAGCCCCAATACAGGGATCAGTCACTTTATAATAAATATAGAACAAGCTGCTAAAGGAATTAAAACAAGCATAAAGTGCATTTGTATTAATCTGCAGGACCACCTGGCCAAAATGACAGCAAGTGCCTAGGCCCAAATAAGTCATTAGGATTTTCTTATTTTTGTGTCATTGAGGGAGCACTTTGCTTCTAATAGTTATGATTCCAAATGCTTAAAAAAGCTTTCAGAAATAGGTTACAAAAATGAAGAGACAGTAACATAAAACGCTTAAGTAAAAACCAGGAAATGAGTTAAGGTATGTTAAATTACTGGTATTTTTTTTTTTAAATGCCATTGTTTCCTGTCCAGTTTTGACTTTGAATAGTAATGGAAATGCCCATGTTGATGAAATCCAGTGTTGTCAAATGAAGTATTATAACAAATTTTTTTTTTAGGTTTTTTGCTAGGCAATGGGGTTAAGTGGCTTGTCCAAGGCCACACAGCTAGGTAATTATTAAGTGTCTGAGACTGGATTTGAACCCAGGTACTCCTGACTCCAGGGCTGGTACTTTATCTACTGCACTACCTAGCTGCCCCTGTCATAATTTTTTTGTTAGAATTTTGAAATATAATTTATTATCATAGTCTTGATGTATTCGTTTATTGTGCTAATTTTTAGCACTGATGATGGTTATTTTTTTTATAACACTACCACTATTTATAAAATTGCTTATGTCTAAAGACATTTTCTCCTTTTTAACCAATTGTGACTAGATTTTTGCAACTAATTTATCAAATCATGTTTTTTTTTTTGTTTTGTTTTGTTCTACTTTGTTTCTTCTAAGGTTCATGTTTGGTTTTTTTTAACAACCAAAAATATGGCTTTTAGTTAGTAACATACTATGTATTTCATGACTTTTTTTTTGGTGTTTGGAAAAAGGATCTATTTATTATGAATAGTCTCCTACTTCAGAGTGCCTCTCTATGTTGAAGATATGTACTTTCTGTATAAAACATTTGTCAACTTAAAGATTATGAAAAATAAAGCAACATTAACATTTCTTGTGGAGAAAATAAATTGTTTTGACCTTTTAGAAATAAGATTGTTTCTGAAGCATTAGAAAGAATAAGTAAAACCCAAATTACTGGTACAAAATTGGCAACTTAATCACAGAAGTTTGATATAATACTCAATGTAAAGAATAGAAGAGGATTTTTAAGAGTCATTCCACAGGAGGGAAAAAGTACTCCCTTGAGAATTCAGTAAACTTTGATCCATATCCTAGCTTTGCTACTGTTTGTTGTGTGCCCTTTGAAAGAACCCTTCTTTCTGACATTTCTGAGCTTCGGTCTCTGATATAAGGGTAGTTCAGCTGGAGGAGCTCTGATGTCTCCTCCATTTCTGACATTCTAGTATTCTAAGTAGGTACAAATAAAATTGAACTCAGCTCCTAAGTGGTGCTGACAGGCTAAATGTAAACCAGTGGAGGGAAGGATGAGGCCAGTGAAGCAGTCTTTGAGAAGTAAGTACAACTGCTCAGAGAATAAACATTGTTTTCTTTTTTTATGCTTCACCTCAGTATTTGAAGATTGAATTTTCTGTTCAGTTCTGGTTTATCAGGAAAGCTTGAAAGCCCCTTTCACTGAAAGTCCATATTTTCCCCTGAAAAAAAAGTATGCTTGGTTTTTCTGAATAGTTACTGTCTGGTTAGATTTTTTTTATTGTAATCCAAGCTCTTTTACTTTCAGAATATCATTCTAAACCCCTATGATCCCTTAATGTAGAAACTGCTAAGTCTTATGTAATTCTGACTGTGGCTCCATGATATTTGAATTATTTCTGTCTGCTTGCAATATTTTCTACTTGACTGAGAGTTCTGAAATTTGACTGTAACATATCTAAAAGTTTTCATTTGGGGATCCTTTTGAGGAGGTGATCAGAATAAACTTCCAATTTCTTATTTTACCCTCTGCTTCTAGAGTATCAAGGCAGTTATCCTTGGTAAATTTCTTTTTTTTTTAATTTATTTTTTATTCTCATTTTGTACAATTTTTTTTACATTAATAAAATATTCTTGTTTACAAGTAAACAAAATACCCCTCCTCCCCCATGAATATAGATAGACTTGCTTGGGTGAAAAAAGTAAAGGAGAGAGAAAAATTAAAATAAAAAATAAAAAAATAATAGTAATAATTGTAGGTATGGCCAGGTGGCGTAATGGACAAAGCACCAGCCCTGGAGCACCCGAGTCCATATCCAGCCTCATAAACCCAACAATCACCCAGCCGTGTGACATGCAACCCACCTGATCCCCACTGCCCTGCAAAAACCAAATAAAAGAAAGGAAAAAAAAGACCCAAAGTAAAATAAAATAGTAATAATAGTAGGGGTGGCTGGATGGCAGACAGAGCATTGGCTCTTGAGCCAGGAGCACCTGGGTCCAAATCCGGACCCAGACACCCAAAGATCACCCCACTATGTGGCCCCAGGCAGGCCATCCAGCCCCACTTGCCCTGCACCCTCCCCCAAATAATAATAACAAAAATGTGCTTGAGTCTTTGTTCCAACACTAACAACTCTGTCATGGGTGGATCTCATTCTTTATGATAAGTCCATCACAAAAGTTATTTCCATATTTTTCCACTGTTGCCATTGCTGATCGCAACTCCCTCCTTATTTCTCCACTACCATGTACTCTATTTTCTCTCTCCTTTCACTCTGACTCTGCTGTAGGGTCACTGAGTGGCACAGCAGACAGATCCCTGGTCCTGGGGCCAAGAAGCTCTGAGCCCCCACACCACCCCTTAGGCCCAGAATCCACCTGGCCCTGTGGTCCTGGGCAGGCCTTCCAATCCCAGCCCCTTGCAAGAAGTAAGAAAGAAAATGTGTTATATCTGGCCACTACCCCCCCATGGTCCATCCTCTCCTCCTTTATTCACATCCCCATCCCTTTACCCGCTCCCCGCTCCTTCTTACTCCAGATGTCTATACCCCATTGAGTATATTTGCTGTTTCCTCTCCTAGCCATCTCTGATGAGAGCAAAGTTTCCCTCATTCCCCCTTGCCTCCCCACTTCCATAACATTGCAATAGCTCATTGTAATAAAAATAATCTTATGTGAAATATCTGGACTATTCCCCCTCTCCTTTTTCTTTCTCCCATTCCATTTCTCTTTTTTTCTATTGACACCATATTTTATCTTCGAATTCAGCTTTCTCCTGTGCTTCAACTATAAAAGCTCCCTCTACCTGCTCTATTAACTGAGAAGGTTCATATGAGTATTATCAGTGTCATTTTTCTATGCAGGAATACATGCAGTTCATCCTCATTAAGTCCCTCATATTTCCCCCCTCTCCTCCAATCTCCATGCTTCACCTGAGTCCTGTATCTGAAGATCAAACCTTCTGTTCAGCTCTGGCCATTCTAAAAGGAACATTTGAAATTCCCCTGGTTCATTGAAAGTCCATCTTTTTCCCTGGAAGAGGACATTCAGCCTTGCTGGGTAGTTCATTCTTGGCTGCATTCTAGGCTCTTTTGCCTTCTGGTATATTGTATTCCAAGCCCTATGAGCTTCCAATGTAGCTGCTGCTATGTCCTGTGTGATCCTGACTGCAGTTCCACGATATTTGAACTGTGTCCTTCTGGCTGCTTGTAATATTTTCTCTTTGACTTGGGAGTTCTGGAACTTGGCTATAATATTCCTAGGGGTTGGTTTTTTGAGATCTCTTTCTCTGGAGGATCGGTGGATTCTCTCCATTTCTATTTTGCCCTCTGCTTCTAGAATATCAGGGCAATTTTCCTGTAGTAATTCTTTGAAAATGATGTCAAGGCTCTTTTCCTGATCATGACTTTCAGGTATTCCAATAATTTTCAAATTATCTTTCCTAAGTCTGTTTTCCATATCAGTTGTTTTTTCAATGAGATATTTCACATTTTCTTCTAATTTTTCATTTTTTTTTTTGTTTTGGAGTATTGATTCCTGATTTCTGTTAAATTCATCAATCTCCCTGAATTCTATTCTTTGTCTGAAGGATTTGTTCTCCTCAGAGAGTTTGCTTATCTCTTTTTCCATCTGGCCAATGTTGCTTTTTAAAGCATTCTTCTCCTCATTAACTTTTTTGAACTGTTTTATCCATTTGACCTAAGCTGTTTTTTAGCATGCTATTTTCTTCAGCATTTTTTTGGATTTCCTTGACTAAGCTGCTGACTTCATTTTCATGTTTTTCCTGCATCTCTCTCCTTTCTTTTCCCAGTTTTTCTTCCAACTCCCTCATTTGATTTTCAAAGTCTTTTTTGAGCTCTATCATAGCCTGAGCCCAATTTCTGTTTTTCTTGGAGTCTTTAGATGCAGGAGCTTGTGCTTCCTCATCTTCAGACTGAGTATTTTGATCCTTCTTGGCCTCATTTGCAAAATATTTCTCAATAGTTTTCCTTTTGTTTCTTTGCTTGCTCATTTTCCCAGCCTGGGCCTGGTTTTGGGGTGCTTCCTGAGCTTTTGGGACACTCCCACAAGGGTCTCAGTGTGTGAGGCTCTGTCCTCCCTCCTGGTCTGTGAATGACCATAAGCACCCCCCTCTGCCTCGGGGCTGAGGTGGGGGGGCCCTGCTGTTCTATGGGGGGGCCTAGACTGCGATCAGGATCTGAATGTGGTCAGAGCCCCAGAGTCCTGTTCCAGAGCCGGAGGACAGAGCTCTGCAGTCTCTCTTCACTCCCCTCCCTCAGCTTATTGGGCTCATGCCCTGGGGGCTCCTGCTTACCGGCTCCGCCTGCTTCTGTTTCCTGGATCAGGGCTGGGGAAAGACCATGCTGCTAGCTGCGTGCCCTGAGGGCTGGGCTCCATGTGCTGGCTCTGGCAGAGGTTGCCCGCTGTTCCCCCACTTTGTGCCCGATGCGCTCCTCGGGGTGCAGCTCAGGAGACTCCCCCGCTGCTGTGAGCTGAGACTCCCAGCGCCCTGGGGCTGCCTCCGGGAGGCTGAAGTTCTTTGGCTCTGGCTGGCAGGCCGCCTCTCCGATCCCAGGGAGCAGAGCCTTTCTGCTCTTTTCCAGGTTACCTTGAGTAGGAGAACTGCCTCACTGGGTCCCTTTGTGGGTTCTGTCTCTCAAAAGTTTAGTTAGAGTCCTTAGCTGATGAATTTTATCAGAGAACTCCTAAGACTCCTTCCCTTCTTGTCGCCATCTTGGCTCCGCCCTCGGTAAATTTCTTGAAAAATATCTTTTAGACTTCTTTTGATCCTGACTTTTGGGTTATCTCTCCTGAATGTTTTCCAGGTCAGTTGTTTTTCTAATGAGATATTTCACATTTTCCTAGTTTTTCATTCTTTTGGTTATATTTTATTGTTTCTTGATTTCTCACAAAGTCCTCAGCTTCCCTTTGCTCCATTCTATATTTTAAGGAATTAGTTTGTTCAGGGAGCTTTTGTATCTCCTTTTCCATTTGGCCAATTCTTTTTAAGTCATTCATCTCATTGACTTTTTGGACTTGCTGCCTTGGTTTTCATGTATTTCTCCGAATCACTGTCATTTCTCTTCCTAAATTTTCTTCTATCTCCCTTGCTTGATTTTTCAAAATCCTTTATTGAGTACTTCTATCCCCTCAGACCAATTCATTTTTCTTGGAGACTTTGGATGTAGAAGCTTTGACTTTGATATATTTTTCTGAGTTTGTATTTTGATCATCCATAGGACCAAAGGAACTGTCTGGTCAGATTTTTTTCTTCTGTCATTTGCTCATATCCCCAGCCTTGATTTCCTTTCTTAAGATGGGCACTACTTCCAAGGTGGAAAATGTACCATCTCAAGCTTTGGGAGGGATTTGAAGCTGTTTTCAGAGCTATTTCTAGGAACCTTTAAATTTTCATTCTTCCTAGGTCCCTTTTCTCTCCTGTGCTCTGGTTAGTAGATGACCACAAGCACTCCTTTCTGTCCTGGAACTGTGGACAGAGTAGAGTCTCTGCTCCTCTAAAGCATTGAGCTCTGTTGTGCTTCTAGTCCTCTCCCTGGGACTGGGGCCCCAGACTGCGAACCAGACCTGAGTTATAGGCAAAGAGACCTGTCTCAGTGGTAGCAAAGAGACCCCTGTAATCTCCTTCCAACCCTCTTACCTTCTGTGAGCTGAGTGCTCCATAAAAGCTGCCACTACTTATTCAGTGGCTCTTGAGGTCTGCTCCAGGTCTGCTGGGGTGGATCTGCACTGCTGAGGCTGTAGTGGACTGTGCTCCACTCTCACCCCAGTGTGGCAGTGTTTTCCTGTTGCCCTTCCAAGTTTTCCTTGGCAGTCTGTAGGCTAAGAGATCTAGAAGCCACCACTGTCATTGCCACTGACCCAGTCCCCCAGCAGTTGGTTCCTGGATTTCCAGGTTTGCTCGAGTGCAGCACTGCTGCTCCATGCTCTTCTCAACCCAAGAGCAGACCCTTTCCTGCCCCATCTTCCAAGTGGTCTTGGGCTGGAAAATTGTTTCACTTAGTCTTTCTGTAGTTTCTGCCATTCTAGAATTTATTTAGCCTTTTTTTTTATTTTACAATTTTTCCTCCAATCTTACTTCTCTCCCCCCACCCCCACAGAAAGCAATTTGGCAGTCTTTATTTATTTATTTGTTTATTTGTTTGTTTGTTTGCTTATTGGTTTTTGCAAGGCAAATGGGGTTAAGTGGCTTGCACAAGGCCACACAGCTAGGTAATTATTAAGTGTCTGAGACCAGATTTGAACCCAGGTACTCTGACTCCTGGGCCGGTGCTTTATCCACTGCACCACCTAGCAGCCCCTAATTTGTCAGTCTTTGTTTCCATGTTGTACATTGATCCAAGTTGAATGTAATGAAAGGGAAATCATATCCTTAAGGAAGAAACAAAAAGTATAAGAGATAACAAGATCACACAATAAGATACCTGGTATTTTTTTCTAAGTTAAAAAGAATAGTCCTTGAACTTTGTTCAAACTCTACAGCTCTTTATCTGGATACAGATGGTATTCTCCATTGCAGACAGCCCCAAATTGTCCCTGACTGTTGCACTGATGGAACTAACAAGTTCATCAAGGTAGATCATCACCCTCATGATGTTGTTTGAGGGTGTATAGTGTTTTTCTGGTTCTGCTCATCTTACTCAGCATCAGTTCATGCAAATCTCTCCAGGCTTTCCTGAATTCCCATCCCTCTTGGTTTCTAATAGAACAATAGTGTTCCATGACATACATATACCACAGTTTTTAGAATTGTTTTCAGTTTAAAGTCTTATTTGAAAATCTCAAAGTGTCATTGAGTTTTTTGAAAGCTATAAAAGCAAATTTCATTTCGCTGAAAAGGCTTCAAGTATGGTCCTGGCAAACAGACTGAATCATCTTGAGTTCTTGTCATAACTAGGATTATGCCATACAAATACTGACCTGGATCAGTTGAGAGTTTCAACACCATAAGATTCTTTACTTGCTGATGTATTTTTTGCCCATAGCAACTTCTACTAAGGGTTTGAAGAATTTGGAACAGCTTTACTTTATATCTATATTTATTAGGTTGGTCTATTGTAAGACCCTAGAGGGTACCATTAAGTCTATGTCAAATTACACCATCTGGTTCTTGTGAATGTTTTTTACTGTAATGATTTTAACTTCTTTTTAGGAGACCACATCAGTTACAGTGATTCAGTATTGAATTTCTACAACATTCTTTTGTTTTGATAATTTTGCCTATTGTGTTTTTTAACTCAGGTCTGTAGTGTTTTTAAGAGGTCACTAAAACTTTTATTTTAAACATTCATTATAAAAATTTTTGGTTTCCAGCTTCTCTTCCTTCTAGGCATATTGGGGAAAAAGGCAATGAAAATAAAGGAAATAGGAAAAAAAAGTATGCTTCAAATTGCACTCAGAGTTCTTTAGTTATTTTCTGAATATGGTTAACATTTTTCATCATCATAATTCATAAGCATAATAGATTCAGTTCTAGTTCTTTATTTTAATTATTTTCTGTTTCAAGTGTTTCTTTTAAACAATATTTTTATGGTTAAGTTTATCTTGTTCACATTCATAGTTCTCATTGATAACTATATTTCCCTCCATTCTCTTCTGTTTATCCTCCTCTGTAGTTGGTTTTGCTTCTTATCACTGCCTCCCTTAATTTATCCATCCTCTTATCCCATCCTCTTTTCCTTTTTCTTAACCCATTCCCCTTATACTTCTCTGTTGGGTAAGATGGATTTCTTTTACTCAACTAAGTTTGTGTTCATATTCTTCACTCGTTGTACCTAAGTTTAGATTAGAGTGAAGTTGAAGGTTGTTCATCACTTTCCTGTTTTCTCTTGCATACCTCTTTTATGTGAACTTCCCCAAATCTTCCTATCCCTCCCTCTTCTCCCAGTACAGTTCTTTTTCTTCTTTCTTATTATTTGAGATCACCCCAACAAAATAGCCTCATGCCTCTAAGTAGGACACCTAACTGCCCTAATGATGATAAAAGTTTTCAGAGATTATATATATCATCTTCCCATTTGACAATGTAAACATTTTAACATTCACATTTACCTTTTGAATCTTGTTTGGATGTCACATTTTCTATTTAGGCCTGGTCCTTCCAACAGAAATGCCTCAGAAGCCCTCTACTCCTTTATCATAGTAGATATATCATCCTGACAGTGACTCTATAGTATTTAAATTGTTTCTTTCTGGCTGCTTGCAGTATTTTTTCATTGACTTTCTTGTGCCCACATAGAGGTTATCTAATTTTTTTTTTAGGTTTTTGCAAGGCAAATGGGGTTAAGTGGCTTGCCCAAGGGCCACACAGCTAGGTAATTATTAAGTGTCTGAGACTCTATTTGAACTCAGTCCACTGCACTACCTAGCCGCCCCTGGAAATAGGTTTTAATATGATTGCACTTTTGTATAGCCTATCCCATATTGCTTGCTGTCTTGAGGAGGGGGTAGGGAAGGAAGGGAGACAGAAAAATTTGGAACTCAAAATCTTAAAAAAAAATTCATGTTAAAAACTATTTTTACATGTAATTGGAAAAGTTAAGTTTTTTTTAAAAAAGGTAAAACATGCATAGTCAAACAAAGCAAATTTCTACATTACCTATGTTCAAAAACATGTTTCTAATTCTGTATCTTGAATCAATCACTTCTTTGCAAGGACATCCATGTAGCATGCCTCAATCACTGCCCTTTCGTTGATCACTGTGTTGATCAGATTTCTTATCTTCCAAAGTTGTTCATTATTTGCAGTGATATTGCATAAATTGTTCTCTTGATTCTGCTCACTCACTTTGCTTCATTTCATTTAAGTTTTTCCAAGTATGGTATAATGGTATTCCATTATATTTATATAGCATATTTTGTTTAGCCATTCCTTAGTTGATGGGCATCCCTTTAAGTTTCTATTTCTTTGCTATGTTTTTTGTGCTTGTGGATCTTTTTGCTTTTTTTTTTATCTTTTTAAGATATAGACCTAAGAGTGGCATTAATGAGTATAATTTATGGTACAGAATATATACAATTAAATAACTTTTCAGACCAAGTTCAAATTGTAGTCTAGAATGAATCCCAGTCAACCTTAGCACTACCAACGGTACATTGTTTTCCCCTTTCCTCCTAAATTTGTCATTTTCCTTTTTTATTAAATTTACTAATCTGTTAGATATTATTGGAACCTTAGAGATGTATTTAGAGCATTCACTTAGAAAAAAGGAACTTGTATCAAATCTATATGAAACAGGAAATAACTTGTGTGACATTTCTGTGCTCACTCCTGTAGAAGTGGCCCAATTTAGCTTATAAGTTGTCTTAGACTTCCAGAAAAGCACACTCATATTGCAAGCAGGTGTAATATCTGAAGTGCCCTTAGTGGCATTCTCTTTGAACAACTGGCCTAATATCCCTAGTTCCTTTCTGGTGTGGGGCCTTTTAACAGCCTTCCCAAAGCCTATAATATTCCCATAGGCCACAAGAGGGCGTTCAGGTTGCAAGTGTCTAGGTTTTGGCTGTGATGGGCAGGTTTGGAGTTATATGCTGGAATATTTATTATTCAGAATACTGTTAAAAATGCAAACTTTATGACTCAGGAACCTCCAGCCTATCTTTAGGCTTTTCTTTCTAGTCACAAGTCACACAACAGTTCTTTCCCATCCAACCCCCTTCATAGAACTAAATATCCAAATATAATGTGGCTTGATAGTTTATTGGACAGTGAAAATTGGAATTCTCACATAGAACCATATTCTTTGTATTCTCCAGCCAACAAACACTTTCCCCTCTCAGCCTCTCAGTATTTCATATATAACCAGGAAACTCCCCAGTTTCATTTTCAAGGAAATTCTTGGAGTAGAGAGCTAGATTAGGGAAAATTTTCATTATCCCTGTTCCAGATCACGACTATACCAGAGAAAATGAGAATGTTGATGAGAAGCTCTCCACCTCAGCATGGTCATAATAGCTAGGGATCCAGGATTAATTTAGATTGCCTCCAAATTCTGATAGTCTTGGTTGGTCATTTGAATATTGAGCTATGGCCATCAGCTTCAGTTATACTGTCACTTTATGGAATCCTTATAATTTCTTTTTTTTCCTGTTTGGTTTCTTTATTTTATATTATAATAATCCTGATATGAGAGTAAACATACCCCCCCCCCCCCCGAGAAACTTTCAAGAATAGTAAGAGAGGAAAAAAGTGTACTTCAGTTTGTGTTCAGATTTCATCACCTCTGTCTCTGGGATGAGTTGCCTTCTTTATCATAAGTCCACCAGAGAAGTTGTTTCAATATCTTTTCCCACAGTTGCTATCACCAGCTGTATTTCCCTTTCCTGTATTCTTCTCCACTCTCATTTTTTCTATTTTCTTTCTCCTTTCACCCTGTCTCTGCTCAGAAGTGTGTTGAATCTGAATACCCTCTCCCATGATCTTCCCTCTCTTCTGTCACCTACTCCTCCCTTCCCTCTCCCCATTGCCCCTTATCCCATCCCTTTCTTATTTTTCTCTAAGGTAAGATTTCTATATCCCATCAAGTAAATATGTTATTTATTCTCTCAGCCATTTCTGATGAGAATGAAGTCTCACTCATTCCCCCTCACCTTCCCCCATTTCACTCCATTGAAAAATCTTTTTCTTGACTCTTATGTGAAATATTTTAGTCCCTTCTTCCTCTCCTTTCTCTTCCTCCTAGGACTTTCCTTTATCACCCATTGACTCCATTCTTTTTACTATATTATACCATTATATTCTGCTCCTTCCTGTGCCCTGTCTATATATGCTCCTTCTAACAGCTCCTATAAATGAGAAAGTTCATGAGTTATCAATATCTTCTTCCCATGCAGGAATACCAACAGTACAACATCATTAAATTCCTCATAGTTAGTCCTTCTCGACCATCCCCTCTGGTTCACCAGAGTCCTATACTCGAAGATCAAACTTTCTTTTCAGCTCTGGTTGTTTCAATAGGAGATTTTTGCTGGGTAGTTGATTCTCAGTTGTAAACCAAGATCTTTTGTTTTCTGGAATATCATATTCCAATCCCTATGAGCCCTTAATGTAGATGCTACCAGATCCTGTGTAATCCTGACTATAGAGCCATAGTAGCTGAGTTGTATGTTTCTGGCAGCTTTTAGTATTTTCTCTTTGACTTGGGAGTTTTGGAATTTGACTATAATATTTCTGGAAGTTTTTTCTTTTGGGATCTCTTAGGAGGTGATTGATGAGTTCCCTCAATTTCTATTTTACCCTCTGCTTCTAGGATTTCAGGACAGTTTTACTGTATTATTTCTTGAAAAATGAAATCTTGGCTCTTTTTCTTATTGTGACTGTCATGTAGCCCAAGAATTTATAAATTATCTCTTTTGAATCTGTTTTCAAGGTCAGTCATTTTTCCAATGAGATATTTCACATTTTCTTCTAATTTTTAGTTCTTTTGGTATTGTTTTGTTGTCTCTTGATTTCTCATGAAGTCATCAGCTTCCTTTAGTTCCATTCTACATTTGAAGGAGTTTTCTTTTTTGTTATAATTCTCTTTTTTTATTAAATATTTTATTTGAGTTTTACAATTTTTCTCCCAGTCTTATCCCCCTCCCCCCCACAGAAAGCAATCTGTTGGTCTTTATTTTGTTTCTGTGTTGTACATTGATCCAAACTGAGTGTGTTGAGAGAGAAATCATATTGTAGGGTTCTGGTTTTTAATCCACTCTGCTATTCACTTACATTTTAAGGGACAGTTCATCCCATTGGTATTCAAAGTTATAACTTATTCTTTATTGCCCTCCATGCTATCTTCCCTCTGTTTGTATTTCCCCCCCTTTCCCCTCCCTTTATCTGTATTCCCCAGTATTTTGTTTGTGAATACCACCCCCTTCGGTGTATTTGCCCTCCTATATCACTCCCTCCCCTTTATTTTCCCTTTCCCTTTTTCCCTTCCCTTCCTTTTGTTAGTTCCCCTTTTTTCCTCCCCTTCCCCCTCCCTTTCTCCATCCCCACTCCCCTTTTCCCCTTTTAATACTTGAAAGGTTAGATGTTTGTTAAGCTAACTAAGTATGTGTGAGTTGACTTTAAAACAAATCTGATGAGAAGAAGATTCAGGTATTTCTCATCTCCCATCTTCACCTCTATTACCATAGGTATTTTGTACCACTTAGTTTAATGAGATTTACCCCATTCAATCCACCCACCATCTCCTTCCTGTCCCCTTTTTTAAGGAGGTAGTGTTTTTAAAAATCATTCTGAGTCAGAAAATTCTGAGTATCCGTCACTTCTAGCTAAGTATATTATATCTAATAGAGTTAAAGTTCTTGAGAGTTATTAGTCTTTCTCCCAAGTGGGGTTAAAGCCAGTTACATCCCATTGGATAGCAGTCTCATGGATAGGTCATGAATGTCCATCACTTCTGGCTAGGTATATTCTCTCTGTTAGAGTTACAATTCTCAAGATTTATGAGAATCTTTTTCCCCATGCTGGGATATAGCCAATTTCAACTTGTTGGATAGCAGTTTTTTTTTATTTTACCCCCCCCCCCCCCGCTTTTTAACCTTTTCAGGTGTCTCTTGAACCTCCTGTTTGATGTTCAAATTTTCTATTTAGCTCTAGTCTTTTCATCAGGAATTTTTGGAATTCTGCCATTTTGTTAAATGTCCATCTTTTTCCCTGAAAGAGAAGGCTCAGCTTTGTGGGATAGTGGATTCTTGGCTGCATTCCAAGCTCCCTTGCTCTTTGAAATATCTTGGTCCAAGCCCTTTGATCCCTTAATGTTGATGTAGCCAGGTCCTGTGTAATCCTTACTGTGACTCCTTGATATTTAAATTGTTTCTGTCTGTTTGCAGGATTTTCTCTTTTATCTGATAGTTCTGGAATTTGACCACAATATTCCTTGGTGTTTTTATTTTAGGATCTTTTTCTGGGGGGGGATTGATGTATTCTTCCAATAACTACTTTGCCCTCTGGCTCCATGATATCAGGGAAATTTTCCATCACTAGATCCTGTAATATTAAGTCCAGGCTTTTTTTCCTCTTCAGTGTTTTCAAGAAGTCCAATAATTTTCAGGTTGCCCCTTCTTGACCTATTCTCGAGGTCAGTCATTTTGCTGATGAGGTATTTTACATTTTCTTGTATTTTTTTCTTTCTATTTTTTGATTTTGTTTGACAGGCTCTTGCTGTCTCATGAAGTCATCTCATGAAGTCATTAGTTTCTGCAGACTCCCTTCTCTTTTTTAGGGAGTTTTCTTCATTAACCTTTTGCAATTCCTTTTCCAATTGATCAATTCTACTTTTGAAAGAGTTTTCCATTTGACCAATTGAGGTTTTCAGAGAATTATTTTCTTTTTTTTTCCATTTGCCTAATTGAGGATCTGAGTTATTCTCATTTTGTATGTGTCCAATTGTATTTTCTAAGGATTTGCTTTCTTGTTGCAAGGTATTAATCTTTTCTTGGATTTCTTTTGCCCAATTTTCTAATTGATTTTTAAACTCCTTCCTTAATTCTTCAAGGGAGTCTTTCTGTACTGGAGACCAGATCATATTCTCCTTAAAGGTTCTAGGTCTCTCTGAGTTAGGGTCTTTTACTTCCAAGATTTTTCTATGGATCCACTTTTCTGGTGACGCTTCTTCATTTTGCTAAGACCTTGGTTTGGGGAGGGGCTGGTTCACAGGGGTTTGGTGTTGGTATTGCTACAGGCTTTACTCACTGAGTGCAGTTTCTCTGGCTGGCCGGTTGCTTTCTCTGGCCTGTCTGTGACCTTGATTGAGGCCTTCTCCCTTAGCTTGAAGGGAGGGGTTGGAAATATTGAATCCCTTTGCCTTTTACCCTGGGGTGAGGTCTTTCCTCTCCCTATTGTCAGCTGGGCTGGTTTTTCTGCTCAGACACCTGCCTGAGGCAGAAGTAGTCTGCAATTATTTGTTCTGGGAAGGGGCCTCAGCTGTAATAGAGGCGTGGACTCCTCAGACCAGAGGAGCCCAGGGATGGTGTCCACAGCTCTATTGCACCAGAACTCACCCCCCCAGTCTTGTTGGCAAACTGCAGAGGGTCAGCACCAACACCAGTGCCTCTGCTCCCTAGTTGACTCAAGCCCCGGTGGTCTAGCCCCACCACTGATCCAACAGGTCCATCTCTCAGGTCCTCAGACTCTCCGTCTCCAATTCGGCTGCTAATCTGGCTGATCCGCCCTCTGTGCCCGGACTCACCCAGACTCACCTGCCTGAACTCACCCAAAGCTGCAGAAGACAAATCCTGAGGTAGATGTTCTTTCTCCTGCCTTTTTTTTTTTAAGATTTTGCAAGGCGATGGGGTTAAGTGGCTTGCCCAAGGCCACATGACTAGGTAATTATTAAGTGTCTGAGGCCGGATTTGAACTCAGGTACTCCTGACTCCAAGGCCAGTGCTCTATCCACTGTGCCACATAGCCGCCCCTCTCCTGCCTTTTCTTTCTGGGTTTTGTGGGTCGGATTTCTGTTAAGAGGTTTGTTTCATATGATACATGGAGAAAGATCAGGAGACTTTAGAACTGTGCCTGTCTTCCCTCTACCATCTTGGCCGGAAAGTCTCTAGGAGTTTCTTCAGAGAGCTTTTTTATCTCCTTTTCCAGCTGGTCAGTTCTGTTTTTTTTTTAGAGCATTCTTCTCATTTGTCCTTTTTGCTGCTTTTTTTTTTCATATGACTTAAACTGGTTTTTAAATATGTTATTTTTCTTTTCTTCAGTGTATATTTGAATTTTTTTACCAAGCTGCTGACTTGGTTTTCATGATTTATCTGCATCGCTCTCATTTCTCCTCCAAACTTTTCCTCTACCTCCCTTAATTGTTTTCCCAGTCTTTTTTGAGCTCTTCTGTTGCCTGAGCCCATTTTTCATTTCTGTTGGAGGCTTTGGATGCAGAAGCTTCGATTTTGTCATCTTCTGAGTGTGTATTTTTATCCTCCATGGAACCAAAGTAATTTTTTATGGTCAGATTCTTCTTTTTCTGTTGTTTACTCATTTCAGACTATGACTGATTTACCACACTCCCAAGGCTTTGGTCCTACAGGGACCTTAATTCCTCCAATGCTTTATGAGAGGTTCAGAATGCTCTCCAGGTCTGTGCTCTGGTCTGTGGATGACCACAGCCCCTCCCCTCTGTCCTGGAGCTGTGTGGACGGTCCCTGCTCAATTGTGGTAGTATGGGGGCTCAGACTGCAACCTAGTTCTGAGTGTTGGAAAATAGCAGAGTCCTGCCCTAGGGAGAGTAGAGAGACCTCTGCACCAGCCCCCTTACCATCTGTGGACTGGGAGCTCTGGAAGTGCTGAGTGGTTCTGCCAGTTCCCTACTGCAGGTTCTCACCACAGGGCTGCTCTAAGGCTGGTGTTCTGCTCTGCATTCACTCACTCTGGTGCATCAGAGTTCTCTCACCATCCCTTCAAGTTGTCCCTGGTGATCCATAGACCAAGAGGTCTGGAAATTAACCCCTTTACCATGGACCCAGGCACCTCATGGGCTGTTCCTGGAAGGCTGGAGCTGGTTTGCTACAGCCTGGCTGTGCTGCAGCTATTTCCAGTTCCCAGTCCTGGTGGAACAGATCTTTCCTGTGGAACACCTAAGTTGTTTTGGACTGGGAAATTGTATCACTTAGTCTTTCCTGGGTTGTACCCCTCTAAATTTTGACTAGAGTCATAATTTGAGGGCTTTTGGAGTTTTTGGGGGCACGAGTTTCCTGGAATTTCTGCCTTCATGCTGCCATCTTGGTTCCGCCACCCCACCCCCCATCGGAATCCTTATAATTTCAATCTACCACCCAATCAAAATCCTGGTAGCTGTTGAATGTAAATTTCTTCCTAATGAGTTCATTTCTGGGTTCACAATTTTTCCCAGTTCTCCTTAACTCCTGCCCTCATATTAAGTGACTTAACTATACATAATGAATTTCCTTCAAATAGCCTCAATCTACTCACTTCCTATGACCTCTCCTGAATCCTGCCTCAGCCACACAAAAATGATCATTATCCTTGACCTTGCCATCCCCCACAAATGTACCACCATCATTTTTAAGAATTCCCAAATCCTCTCATCTGACCATAATTTATTATGTTTATACCTTTCCCTGTTTCCCTTTATCCTTTGCCTACACTGTGACCGCCAATCCCTTGACCCCTCAGTTCTCTCCCAGGCTATTTTCCCTGTACTAGTTATTATCTTTTACTGAAAAAAATTGTGTTCATTCACCATTAACTTTCTCCCTCTTCCTCATTACCTTTCAGGTGTCTTTAGCTACCTCCTCTTCCTTACCTGTCCCATTTGATGAAATAACCTTATTCTTTAACCCTTTTCTTATAACAGTCCCTCTCTCCCATCTCTTCCAGCAGATTGTCCTTTTGTTATCTTCACTCTGTTGCTTAATTTCAGTCTCTCCTTGTCTTTTGGTTGCTTCTCTACTACCTTCAAGCATGTCCATGGGCCTTCTCTTATGGCTTCTGTGACTATACTCCATGAGAAGGCTGTCTGCAATATACCTTCACCTTTTCTCACTTTCTTTTCAGTCACTTATAGTCCAGATTCCCTTTTTCCCTGAAACTGATCTCTCCAAAATTATAACGATCTTTCAACTTCCAAATCCAGTGACCTTTTCTCAGTGTTAATTTTTCTTGACCTCTATCAAGTGCCTTCCTTAATACTCTCTTCTCTTTAGGTTTTCAGGACATTACTCCTTCTTGGTTATCTTTCCTATTTCACCACTCCTAAGTCTCTTTTCCTGGATCCTTATTGACTCACTTCCTGTAATTGTATATGGGTCCTACATCTGGATTTTCTTCTGTATGAATTCACAGTGTTCTCTTTATCTCCCATGGCTTTAATTATCATTTCTGTGCTGATGATTCTCATCTACTTGTTCTGCCCCAAACCTTCTGCTGACCTCTAGTCTCATATCTCCAACTACCTTTCAGATACTGAATAAACTCAGCATGTCTATAGTGGAACCCCCTTCTAAATTTCCCTATTAAGGATAACACCATCCTCCCAGTTCCTCAGACACCTACATATTTTTCTCTATTCACTTTAATCCCCAATCTGTTGTTATACCTATTGATTTAATTGATATTTTGATAATTGATCATCTCTTGAATATGTTACTTTCTCTCTCTCTCTGGCAATAGGATTAAGTGACACACACACACACAAACACAGAGCTAGTAAGTATTGTCTGAGATCGGATTTGAATTCAGGTCCTCCTGATTCCACCGAAGGTGCTCTATCCACTGTGCCACCTAGCTGCCACGTTTACCTTCTCTTCTTACAATACTCTTGTCACTCTGGTGAGCACTTCAGGACCCATGTTTGGATTATTGCAATAGCCTATTGGTCTGTTTGCCCAAAGTCTCACCTCATCTTTTTCTCTTCACTTTAAAAAAAAAAATTTCCTTCAAATGCCAACTAAAGCCCCATTTTCTACAGGAAGCCTTTCCTAACTCCTCTTAATACTAGTGTCTTCTCTCTGCTGATTATCTCCAAATTATAGTGTGCATATGTTTGCTTGTCTCACCTATTAGGTTGTGAGGTCCTTGAGGACAGGAACTATCTTTTGCCTTTTTTTGTGTCTCCAGCACTTAGCATAATGCATTACACATGGTAGATATTAATAAAAATATTTATTGAATGACTGACTCAATCAATAGTCAGTGCTTTTCATCCAAGGAAATCACCAATTTCTGCAGTCCTCCAAATGGTAGGCAAGAAGTTGGAAACTAAGTGGCAGCAGAAGGAAATATGAGGTTGCCAGTCCTGACATAGTGGGCAAATCTTAAGTCGCTTCACTCTGTGGTACCATTTTCCTCCAATGGAACTCTCTTAGGGCTATAGAGCTTCCCTGTTGTTCTTTGAGAACTTTGGGGAAGAAACACCAACAGCATTTGAAAATATGATTATTTTCCAATTCCATCATGGCCACATGTTATAGTGGAAGGAACAAAGTATTTGGACATAAAAGACTTGGACAAGTGCTATGTGAACAAGGTCTGGGGCATCTCTGAGTCTCAGTCTTCATCTGCAAAAAAGGATTTTTACTAAGACTCCTTGGACCAGTTCTAATTTTTGATGTATCTGTACCAGACTCCAAGGCTCTCTTATATTTAGCCTTGTCCCTTTATTTATGAAGCAACAGAAAGAGGCATTACTGAAGCTGAAAAATGTTTATTTTTCTTCAACAAATTAAAAGCAAAGAAACAAATGGGAGTACATCATTATAAATATCCATAAATAGCAAGTGATAGACAAAATCTAAATAAATAAATAAATACTTTTACTTCCAAAGGAACATTTCTGGAATTACAAGGGATTATCTCTCTGCTTTGCCAAAGAGGCTTCCCCCTTGCTGCTGCTAGTACTATGGGTCACAAACTGTTCAACTAGGGAAGTGCTTTTTGGTTTTCCATTCATTTCTTTGTGTCAGGGCCTCAGTAGGAATGGATATTGGTGATTCGAAAACCGAATGAATATATTTTTAAAGATCTGCTCTGCACTGCTGTTTAGTGTTGTACATAGTTTTGTTTATATTCCAGAATATGAAATTTAAGCTCAGCTTAAAAAAAAAAAGCAGAGGACTGTTGTTCCTCTAGAAAATGCAGTAGAATGATTCAGACTCCAACAGTGAGAACATGATAGGAATGAAGGGAAGTAAACAGATGAGTGAGACCTTGTCTGAATTGGTTGTGCTACTTGATATCATTTGTCTGTACTGACTACCTTAAGGAAAAATTTAGAAGAGGAGAGAGGGCCTCAGATAGGAAGATTCAAAGTCATAAATGGTAGGGAAGAACAAAAAGACCTAATAAATGAGAGTTGAGCCCCAAAGTAAGTCCCGGACTTATAGAATTTCCGCATTTTGGATCCTGTACTGTGTTTTCTTTGGCATTATGTCCAGAAATCAGGACAGCCTTGGGGAAGTAAAGACTTATGGTTGTCCTTAGATTGATCCCTTTATTTATTGTTTTTAGACTGATTAGACCCCAAGACTGTTTACTGTCTAGGGGTTTCTCAGCATTACCATTGGGGTTGAAAAATGATAGGATTCTCATTTGCAAAGGGAGGAGAGTGCGGAAATGGTATGGATCCAACAGAAAACCAAAGATTGGCTCCAGGGTGGGCTAGAATTTGTCTCTTTACTATAGATTCGAGGTTTAGTTGTTTCACAGTGTACCCTTTCCCATCCTCCATTCTTCATTTTAAGCATAGGGAAGACAGAAATGATGGTTTTAGTGTAAAAAGACTCAGCAAACTTGGAGTTAATGGAAGTTGATGAGTAGTATTTTAAGGAATCCAACTTAACAGTAATGCTTAAATTTGCTTGTGCTGAAAGAGGGGGAAAAACCTACTAGCCCATTAAGAAGAAAAAAAACGATGGATCTCACTATCTTATTTTCCCTTTTCGTCTTTGTCTTTCTCCAGATTTCCCATTATCAATAGAATTTAAACTTTTAAAAAGGAGAGCATTTCCTTTTTGCCATTTTTATCCTTGATGCTTAGTCCAATACCTTACAAATAGGAGTCATTTAATACATTTTTGTTGAACTAAATTGAATCAGAGATACACAGCCTGTTCTGATCTCAGAACAACTTCAAGGCTAGAATTTGCTATTGAAAAAGACCCTCAGAAATCTACTGAGTCATAGAAAACCTCAAATAGCTTTCCTCTGCACACATTAGCATTTTTATGACCATTTAGAATAGTATTACTAACCCTGGATAAGTAAGTTTGTTAAAAGACTTCTGAAGAGTTCAGATTTATTCCTATTGCAAAGGGAAGCTGCAGATTGAACTGAATGGCCTCAAACTAAGGTCAGCTTAAAAAAAAATTAGTGGGCTGGTAAAATACAGAGGTCCAGTGTTCCTCCAAAAAGTGCATAAAGTGTTTTGATTTTCAAGACTGGAAATGTTTTAGCCTTCTGTCTTTGCCTGACTTGTTAAGTTTAGAAGTGCCCCTCTAGTATAGTCTATGATATAATAAGGGAGTGAATGGCAACTGAACTGTGGCTACTTCTGGCCTATTTTCTGGTACCTTCTTGGTACTAATCATGAGTATAATTTTTCAATATTAATCACTTTCCATTAATACTTTAAAAAACCTCTCTCAAAGCCCTCTTAGAAGGGGTTCAAGGAATAAGATACATAAATTTAAGATTTGCCTAATCAGGATAATAACTTCATAAGCAAGTAGAAAAATAGCTATTTATAAGATGCATCAAGATTATAGGGTACATATCTTGTCCTGATTGCAAAGGAAGAAAAGTGTGATGAATGGGTTATGAACACCAAAGAGCAAAGATTGACTTCAAGTTGGTCAAAGTTTGGCTGTTTACTCTAGGATCAAGTCTTTTTTTTTAAACCAGTGTACTCCCCCTAAACTGGAAGAAGTCACAGGAATAATGTTATCAGTTGATAGCCAAAATCTATTGAAAGCAAAACTTCTAACAGTTAATTGAAGATGAAAGGGGTGACCTTCCATATTAAGATCTGGATGAGAAATATTAAGATCTGGGTGAGAAAGGGAGCAGAATTTACCACTCAATCTAGGGATAAGGTCCTAGGTCTTAAAGATATGGTGTTCCAGATTTAGTTCCCATGGGGTTTTAAGATAGGAAAGGGGAGGAAAAAGTTGATCTCTTCCTTGTTCTTTAAGGTTTAGCATTCTGGATTCCTTAAAGATGGGCTAGCTGCTAACAAGATGAATTTAGGGGTGGTTAAAAGATTTTTATTGTAGTCCATTAAGCAGCCTTGGGGACATGGAGACACCTTTCCAAACTCATCCG
This sequence comes from Macrotis lagotis, assembly GCF_037893015.1. NCBI lineage: Eukaryota > Metazoa > Chordata > Mammalia > Peramelemorphia > Peramelidae > Macrotis > Macrotis lagotis. The sequence goes on along the minus strand of NC_133664.1, from coordinate 207,226,931 downwards.
ACCAGGGTAGGGTAATTGATTGCTATTTCTGAGTATTTTCAAAGGGTCATCGGCTACGACACTGTTCTCTTCAGCGCTATGGAGTTCCTGGGAGCAGGGAGTCATCCTTGATCGAGGTTTCAGTACATTCATTGGGTCTAAGTCAGGACTGTTCTCAGCGCTCCGGGTGTGCCTATGGGGTTCAGGTGTGTTGAAGTGGATAATGGGGATTTCATTCCTCCGAGACAGGAACTGGGAGTAAGGAGGTGGATTCATGCCAGGCAAGAAGGCCCTCTTTGCCTTTCCAAGACTGATCAGGAAGTTGTTCTGGGGAGAGTGATAGATGTCATATCCATTTTCTAATGTCTGGTGTTTGAACCTGCAATTTTCTGGGCTGAAAAAATGCTGAAAGGACAAAGAAAGAACCATGTGAAGGCTGGTTTAAAAACTCATTTTCCAGGGTCAACATAGAAGGTCACATTTATGTATCAACTTAGTCTCTCAACTTTCTTTTCCTTCAATCCTGTATAGCAGTTAGTATAAACATTAGACCCATTTTATAGATGAAGAAATGAAGACTTAGAGATGTTATGTGACTTGTCAGTGATTGTTAGAAAACAATTAGGATTGGACCTGTGATTCTAATGTAATTAATCTTAATTCCCAAAGTGCACTCTTCCAAATAATTCCCAAAGAGCTCTTCTACCTCTTTGCAAGATTGGCTTGAGACTTTGTGATATATTCCCAATTGTAACATCAAGCCATTTGACTTTATAAATTAGAAAGAACTACTCAAACTCAAGTTGTACATAGTCATAGGGAAGATAAAGGCTACAGAGTTTCATGATTATTAAATAGTGTTGATAGTGGCAAACTGAGTTCAATGATCAGAAAGAACCATTCTCTTTCTGTCATGGATATGATGACCTCATCCTTTCACTTTAGGATCTGCTGGGGTTTTTTTTTTTGCAGGGCAATGGGGTTAAGTGACTTGCCCAAGGCCACACAGCTAGGTAATTATTAAGTGTGTCAGGCTGGATTTGAACTCAGGTCCTCCTGACTCCAGGGCCAGTGCTCTATCCACTGAGCTACCTAGCTGTGCCTGGGTCAGCAGTATTGCAGGTGTGTATTCAGAATAGGTTATTTGTCATGATCAAGGAAGTAATTGGATCCAAGATGCTTCTTTCTAAGGTATTTGAATCTGGGTAAATTTGTCCTTCCCCCAAGTTCATTGTATACTTAATTGTAAAAACTTATGCTGGGCATCTCTCTGGTTCCTCCTCACCACTTCATTACAGAGTCAATTCACTAAAACAGATGATGGATGAGGAAACCCAGAGCGGAAGCTTACAAAGTAGTATTAAGCAGCAAAGACTGAGCAAAAGAATTATGCCCTTATGGTCCCATCTCCCCCCCCCCCCCCCCGGAAAGATGGGAAATTGTTTCTAGTTAAGAAAATTGAAGTAAAAATGCAGGAATAACCCATCAAACCCTTCAACTCCCAGGGAGTCATTGTCTTCTTGCTGCCTACTAACCACCCCCAAACTACTTTTAAAATTCTTCTCCTTATTCCCACTTCTTTCCAATTCAACAATAATTACATGTTGAAATTCCCATTCTTTCAAGACAGTTAAATTGCTTCATCCAAGAACATGTAGACTGATACACTCCTAGAGGGAATTGCTACTTAAGTATCATCTAGTTAAATATCTAACTGCTGCACAGGGAGATAAAGTGACCCAGAAGTTGTATGTAGCAGAGACATGATTCAAATTTAGCATACTTTACACTAACAAGGAGACAGGAAATATAAATGTCACCAGTACTAGTTTCACAATCAACAGTTATTGTAATTTCATGATGGTGTAACTTCTGAGATTAGTTATTTTCTTGTATATGCACAAATCCTTTGGTTGAAGAAACAAGCTTGATTTGGAAATAAAAGGATACATAGCTGAATCTTTCACTGATGACTCCTGCATAGTATAGTTAAGGTTTTCAATCCATTTGCTTTGCAGGATGCCAGATACTGAACTTGAAGCTTGCTCGTCACTGTCACTCAAGCTGCATTCCCCCACAATTTAGTATTCTGCATGTGTACTTAATTATATAGAATTGGATACCAGAGTTTCAAAGTATGTTGAGGTGGTCTAATATATCATTCTCATCTCCAGATAAGAAAACTGAGGTTTAGATAGGCTTAATGACTTGCCTTTTTTATAAAGGAATAGGAGCCATGGATCAGATTCCTTAAAGGATGGATTTGGATTGTTTGAAACTTTGACATCTGTTGAACTTCAGATATGAGGGCAGACAAAACCTGAACTAACCAGAGATCCTAGTAGTCTCCCAAAGGCTTGGTTTTCAACAAAGAAAAGTGGAATATTGAGATAATTCAGGGAGATTCACCACATTTTAATGGCATTAGCATCTTGGTCTGGGAAAAGGGACCATGAGAAAAAGTAGGCCATCAGAATATGAACCAGATGGAATTATTCTATTCTAAAATTCTATGATTCTCTCAACAGCCAGACAATGACTTGCAGATCATAGAGTCCAAAGACTCACCGATCCGAAGATGTTGCCCCTGAGGTCCATACAAAGATATCTCCTGCTCATCACTCCAGTTATTATCACTAGGCCAGCATCCTCTGATCTGATCATCAAGGCACCTGTTGAAAAAAACATCTGAGATGAAAAGTTCACATTGTCTTATTTTTGCATTCATATAAGTTTCTCCTTTCTGAAGCTTTCCTGGGTTGATTAGAATAAAGAAAATAACTAACTCCCACATTATACTATACAACTGCTACTCCAGCTTCATCCCTGCACAGTTTATTATCTGACAAGTGGATCTAATTGTGGGGAATAGAATCCTAGAACTGCAAAGTACCTTAAAAGTGTTCTAATCTAGCCCTCTAATAGAAATAAAGAAACAGAGCCTCAGGCTAAATTTAGCAGACCTCAAAATACACATTCTAACCCATTAACAACTCTTCCCCCTTAAACAGAATCAACCTGATGGAATTATAAGATTTAGCCACTGAATGAAAAAAACTAGCTACAGAATAGCTACACACTTTATGGTCTTTAAAAAACCAGAAAGCCAGCTTGGCAATCATTTAACTTGAAGAAAGTTCACTTTCCACCTTTTCCCTTTCCCCCATATAGGAAAAAGGAAATGGGAATTTCTTCTCTTTCTTTCCCTCCATCATTTTCTGTCTTACAACAGGAACACATGCAAGTGAACAAAAGAGTCCAGCTTCAGAATCTACCAGAATAGAGAGAGCCTGGTACAATAATTAGGTGAGAAATTGGAATGAAAGGAAAGTATCTTAGAATAGCTGATACTTAACAAAAGAAAGTTTGCTTAGTCATGGCAGGGGAAAGATATTCAGAGAACCAAAAGGGTATTCAGCAAAAATATAGCTCTGATCAGTCGAGTAAAGCTTCCCTGCCTCTAAATTGCCTTCAAAATAATGACAGAGGAGCCAGATGACAATTTGTGCTGCAATTTTTGATTTAATCAGTCTCTTTGGTCTTTGGTTCCATAAACTAATTACTCAGAAGAATTTCAAAACTAATCAGTCTTGTGTGAGTTAGAGCCTAAAGAGCATCACTTCTACCATAGTCTGGATCCTGGGACCCTGCTGTTCAGGAGGTGGTAAACCTCTGAGAGAACAGAACTAGGTAGGTTACTGCTGATCCTAGGACATGGGTGCCAGTTCTTTCCAAAAGTACAGCCCCATGCCCCAAGGACCTGGTAGCGGTAGAATTATGTTTCTTTGGTCCCATGTCTTTCCCACATGTGTGCCTCTCTACTAGTGAATTTTATGTTTTTCATTTTTCCCATTGACACTAGATATATTTGTGGGATAGTGTCCTGTTGTTATGGAGAAGATGTTTTTGTTGTTAACTGTCCTTACTTTACAACTTCATTTATATGAAAGCTATTAACTGTTCTCTTGTTTTGAGCTAATTATTTCCTCTGGCTGTTTAGAGACAAAGCCAAATAAATATATCAGCGGGGCTCGTGATCTTTAGTTTTAGAAGTAGAGACCCACAGAGCACTTTTTTTAGTTTTTTTTTTTTGCAAGGCAAATGGGGTTAAGTGGCTTGCCCAAGGCCACACAGCTAGGTAATTATTAAGCATCTGAGACTGGATTTGAACCCAGGTATTCCTGACTCCAGGGCTGGTGCTTTATCCACTGGGCCACTTAGCTGCTCCATAGAGCACTTTTAACCTGAGGTAGTTTTATCCTCTAGGAAAGCTCAGGCTACAAATGTGAGTTGAAGATGGGGGTAAGGAGAGAGGGTTTTATTGTCCTCATTTTATGAATAAGTAAGTTGAGGCTAAGCAGCATTAAGTGACTTTGCAATGAGCACACTGCAAATATCAAAGAACTTTAATAACTCCTGACTTTCCCACACATATTATTGCTTTTCTGCTCACTTGCTTATGCTCTTCATATCTATAGTAATAACAGTTACAATTTACTAAATAGTAATTTATATTGTAAGTTGCTCACTTTATCTATCTGGCCCCAGAGCAGACCATGTTTCATTTTCATAGTCCAGTCATTCTGTCTGTCAAGTTATCTTGAAGTTATCTTGTATCTCTCTGAAGCTGCTGGCCTTCTGTATCTGATCAGTCCTAGAAAAAGTTAATATACTCTTCGGTGAAACTCTTATTCTGGGTCCTGGCCATCTTGATTGGTGACTAAGTGAGTGAAAAACTTAATTTATATTACCTTGGACCTTCTTTGCCATGGTGTATTCTCACTTATATTTATATTTCCAGTTTTAGCCAGTGTCTGGCATTCAATATATAATGCTTTTCAGTTTGAAAAGTATTTGAAATCCATTATAGCTCAGATATAACAAAAGAAGGTTAAGGCTCCACTATACTTAAGTCAATAATCATATTACTTTGGGCAAACCACTCACATCTTGTTCATTAAAGGTCACCACGCAAAATCTAGATGTTGACTTGTCTGGTGTGTTGGATTTTTCTTCATGTGTGGATTAGTTGCAGTGCCCAGTGGAGTCCTTTCCAACTCTGAAACTCTGTGATCCCTGCCAGGCAGAGAGAAATCTGAAAAACTCCCCTTTTTGACAGTGTATTCCAGCAAAAGAGAATTATTTGCTTTGGCAAGGAGTTTGATACGGCTCATAGTAGCTACGAGCAATATCTGGTGCCACCTACTGGGAATGATGGGATGTGCAAGAGGCCCTCATAAGGACCTTCTGCTATGAGCTGACTGATGGCAACAATGGGAGAAACCACCTTTAGTGCAACACCTGAAAACATCTTCTGAAAGCTTTACAGAATTGCAGGAAGATCTACCTGGCAACAACAGCTGGGAGGAGTAGGGAAAGAAAAAGGAAGTCATTTGTGCCCAAGTCCTGTGCAGACCCTTGGGAGAGAGTCACTTGGGAGGAGTGTACCATTATTTTCCATGAATTCTGTAGTCAATTGCTCTTTGTTTCCTTTTACCATTTGGTAAGATTTCCTTTAATTCTGTGAGCTATGTCCTTGCTAGTGGGGAGTTGCTCTTGAGATATGCTAGACTTGGAATTAGAAAGGCCCGTTCAACTCTTGCTTCACACACTGTGTGACCCTAGCTAAGTCAATTAATCTCTGTCTACCTCAGTCTCCTCATCTCTAAAATGAGACTCATGACAACACCTACCTCTTAGTGTTACTCTGAAGGTAAGATGAGATAATTTGGTGATATACTATATAAATGCTGGCTACTGCCACAACTATTATTATTTAAGATTTTTGCTTCTATATTCATCAGGGAGATAGGTCTATAATTTTCTTTCTCTGTTTTAACTCTTCCTGGTTAAGGTATCAACACCATACTGGTGTCATAGAAAGAGTTAGGCAGAGTTCTGTCTTCATCTATTTTTCCAAAGAGCTTATATAGAATTGGGACCACTTGTCCCTTAAATGTTTGATGGAATTCACTTCTGAATCCTTTTGTTCCTGGAGATTTTTTCTTAGGGAGTCCAATAATGGCTTTCACAACTATTATTATTAACCATCACTGTTTTATTACCAGGCAGAGATTTTCTCAGGCTTCTGCATTAAGAAAAAAATTCCAAAAAAGTATAACTTGAGCTCTTCAACGTGAGTGGGGGGGGGAGACTTGAACCCAGACACTACAGGAGAAACTCATTAAACCCTTCTGTCTCCTGGACTAAAGCATAAAAAAAGGCCTTAAGAATGACAATTCACCCAATAGGGAAAAAAAAACCCCTTCATATGCCACCTTTGACAGGTATTTACTCTTTCTGATCCTTAATTTCCTCATCTGTAAATCAGGGATGGCTTGATGCCTGCCTTACAGAGTTGTTACTGTGAAAATCACATGAGGTAATAGATATGGATGAGCTTTGAAGAGTGAAAGATGCCTCAAAGGGCTGGGACTTTAGTTCCCTAGTAGAAACATGTGCACTGATGCTTTTAGGATGAGAAGGTGTCTTTTGGCAGTTTGCCCAGGCATGGTAAAACTTGGTTCATGTCTTGTTTCATCCTCTATAAAAACCCACTAAAATGGCAGGCAGCAGGACACAAGGGAAAGAGAATGAACCTTGGAGTAAACAGATCTGGAGAAATCTACTTGATACTGCCTTCTGGGAGGTCCACAGAATTTTAGAAAGATTCATCTGGCTACAGCAAATAAATTCTCTTCTGACATCTATCTGCAAGTTGTTTAACCTCATGTTATGCTGGCCAGTTAAAACTATGAATTGCAGAACAGTCGCCATCAGTAGATATTTCCACTATACCAATGAAATCATGGGTCCAGTAAAAAACAAACAAAAAAAAATGCTATAATACTATATATCAGAAAGAAGTGAGATAAACTTATAAGATAAAGCACCAACAAGTTCCATCAAGTACTGTTCAATATAAAACCCCAAGAGCAAGTAGAATGCCATTCAGCAAGCAATTAAGTCCTTCCTTTGTGCTAAAGCACTATGCTAAACTAAGAAGGTTCCAAAGAGGGGCTCTATACTTATGCCTTAGAAAAATGGGTAAAGGATCTTTGGGAAGAAAGTTTGGTTGCCTGTCTGAGGAGAAAGGTATCTCACTAAACAAATATCAAATTCTCAAGAGGTCCTGTCTACATAAGCAAGTTCAATTGACTGAAAGTCTTACTGCTAACTCTCAGACAAACATTTATCTTTTCTGAACTTCTAATGCCCACCTGTTAAAGAGATTTAAAAAATACCTAGTTTTCATCTTCCCTGGGAGTCTGGGAGGATGAATGAATGATAAATGTTAAGGATTTGCAAGAGAAAGAAAACTTCATGATGAAAGATAAAAGACACTAGGGAAATTCATTGTCACAGGGGTAAAGGGGAAAGAAGTGTAAGAGAAAAAGAGGGGGAGAAAAGAAATAGGAAGGAGGAGACAATAATGAAAAGACTGAATCCACAAAACAATGCTATCCTGATTATCCCTTTCCATAAAGAATGGGAAAATGGGGAATGAGAGGAATAGATAAATAATTTAGATTTGGGGAAGAGCTAACTTCCCTGTGCTTTTGAGACACTTTTTTTTTTAGATTTTTCAAGGCAATGGGGTTAAGTGACTTGCCCAAGGCCACACAGCTAGGTAATTATTAAGTGTCTGAAGCCGGATTTGAACTCAGGTACTCCTGACTCCAGGGCCGGTGATATATCCACTGTACCACCTAGCCGCCCCTTGAGACACACTTTCAAAGAAAGTTTGTAGGATTTAAGAATTTTCAATTTTTTTTCAGATTATATGCATACACATATACACACACACACACACACACACACACATAATCCTATATATGAGGGATGGGGGTAGAAATCGAAGGAAGCTTCACTAAGCATATCCCTTTTCTTGAGTCTTTCCTCCATGTTTCACTATACCATGCCCTCCAATGGCTCTGCCTCTAGCTAGTCCTGCCAAGCTGGAAAAACTTTAAGAACCATTCCAGTGATAGGCTGTACTTCTCTCACTGGAGGTCTAGGATGCTAAAGATCTCAAAGCTTAGCCAGGACAACTGATCAGCCATGGCTACTTATGAAGATCATGCATATTACACCAGTGAGATCACTGGTCCTTGAAATACTGAAATAAAATGGACAAATTAACCATATGAATAAGATCTCATGGGGAATGTTTTCTTAAGAGACTCTTTCGGGGCGGCTAGGTGGTGTAGTGGATAAAGCACCAGCCCTGGAGTCAGGAGTACCTGGGTTCAAATCCAGTCTCAGACACTTAGTAATTACCTAGCTGTGTGGCCTTGGGCAAGCCACTTAACCCCATTTGCCTTGCAAAAAAACCTAAAAGAAAGAGAAAATTTAAAGCTATTTGTTGTCCACTGTTATGCTAATTAAATTTTTTATTCATTTGTGCTGTTTCCATCTTGGGGGTCTACTTAGCTAGTTGGATATATTAGTTTGTCTTTTTGGACTTCGTGAACTTTGTAGGGAACTCTAAGTGAGGAAATTCCCTCTGCCAGTGCAGATGTTTTATTTATAGTCACACAGAATTGCCTCATAGTAGTAAGAGGTTAGGGAAATTGCCTGGTACCACAAAGTCGGTACATGTCAGACATGGAACTTGATTTTAGGACTTCCTCACTGAGAGGCTTGGCTTTTTCCCCATAATAAAAATGTCTTGTTTAAAAATAATCTTCTCTCTGAAGCCCTCATTTCAGCTTATTCAGATTGACCTCTCCACCCACTTCAGCTCTTCTGGATTAATGATGGTTTCCTTTTTTTTTTTTAAAGAATATTAGATTTTATCTTCCCCAAAGAAAGGGATAGAACATAATTTCTTTGAGAGGAGAGACTTTATTTTTGTTTTCTGGATCTCTGGGTCCTAGTATATAGGGAATATTTAATGACTAATTCAATTTACTAAAGAAAAAGTCTTTCTACATACAAAAAAAAAACCCCAAATTAAACAGTCCCTTTCCCCAAGGAGATTACAATGACCTAAAATACTAATTTTTGTTGGTTTTTGTGAAGTGATGAGGTTAAGTGACTTGTCCAAGGTCACACAGCTTGTAAGTTTCAAGTGTCTGAGGCTATAATTGAACTCAGGTCCTCCTGATTCCAGGGACAGTGCTCTGTCCACTGTCCACCCTAGTGGCCCCAATATAGAATATTCAAAGAGGAAAAGACTGTATGACAGAATTGCACTGGGAAGAGGAAGCCAAAACCCTGGGTTTGAGGTTCCCTGGACTTGTTGACCTCTTGATGAAACTCTTAATTTAAATTGTTGATCTAAGTAGAACTCTTCCTCTGTTCTTGATAATAATCCAAGATGAAGTATTCTAACATCATTTAACCAGTCAATGATAGGCAATGAAAATAATAGCTTGAATTTACATTATATTTTAAGGTCTACAAAGCACTTTTCCTCATAACAACCCCCTCCCCCCCATTTCTATAGGGAGGAAACTGGCTCAGAGAAAGGGGTTTATTTGCCAAGGTCACACAGCTTTAGGAAATGTCCGAATTGACATTTTAACCAGCTCTCCAGGAACATAAGTCAAGTATGCTTCCTTTCACATACCACACAATCTCTTGGGTGCAATTCTTAGATGCAACTTTCATTCCGGCCTCCAACTTTTATTTTTCTTTTTCAGATTAACATATTTGTGAAAAGTTTTCCTCCTAAAATACAACTCCAGAGTTTCTTTGCAGAAATGGTAGAAAATGGTAGAAAAAATATATATAATTTTTAAGATAGTTTTTCTGTACTACATTTTCTTCTTTCTCTTTTTTTTTCAATAAGGAACTGCTTCTGGAGAGGAATATATTTTGAAAAAAAGTAACATTACTATAATAGATGTCAATGAAAATATTTTTAAATTGTATCCTAGAATATAAAGAATTTGTCTCTTTGGACAGTGATAACCAACTCAACTAGGAAAAGGAACTGTTAATCCATACCTAAGGATCCTTATAGTTGGCATTACTGATTTTGTCTTGAAATGTAATGTTATCTCTGTTTTGTTGTAGTTCTAACTATATAAATAAATATTTCTTAATAACATTTTAATCTGGTATAGTATATTTGGGAATGTTGTAGGCCACATGCCCACATACCTTTGTGCTAGAATGTAAAAGAGTACAGAGTAGGGTGGGGTGCAAATGGCCCAGTTGTTAAGATTTCAGTGACACTGGATATTTGCGTTTAGACTAAATCCTTAATTAAAAAAAATTATTTACAAATTTCTATTGTGTTCCTTGGGTTCTATAACTTTCTTTGCATCTAGAAATACTTTCACTTACTCTTCTGACCACCTTTGGTCCTTACCTATATTAGTTTATCACATACTGTGTAATGTTATTAATATCTTTTTATGCATATTTTCTCTCAACAACTGGACTATCAATTTACTGAAGTCAGGGTCTATGTATTATTTAGAGTGTCCCAAATACCTTAGTGCAGTTTTAAACTAGTAAAGATAGTGGGTCCCAGTAGCCAATAAGACATTAGTAAGGCAGTTGCTCTAAGGAATTTAAGCTATTAAAACTAATTAATGTTTTTTAAGCTATTAAAGCTTACAACTGCACTAAAATCTTTAGGACACTGTATTGCCAATAGCACCTTGTGTGCAGTAAGACTGAATATCTCTTTCATCTCTAAAAATGGGTTTTGAAAAATAAAATGGCTTGTCCAGTGGGACATAGTAGTGGAGCTAGAACTACATTTAGAGATTTTCAAAGAAGACAATTCCACACCCACCTTTACTAAGCCATCCTAAAGTCCATAGTCTAAATATGTCTGTCTATGTCATTTAGTCTGCTTCATTGCCCCTAGGGCTCTCCAATTGTATACTACTCAACTACTTGGAATAGGACAAGAGGAAATGAATCTATTACAGGAAAAATTCATGATCTGTGGTAACTTTATAGAGGTAGGCAATCACTAGTTATGGAGGTCCTGGAACCTCCTCCTTTCTACCCCACATTAGCCCACATCTCCCTCCTACCTCTGCCACTTGTTATTTGTTGTGTTACCTACTGGGTCTTTGATGGGATGGTTTTGTTAGTCAGCTCCTATTAACTGGAGAGCTAATTTAAAATTTTCATTGTGAACATTTACACCTCAGAAATTGCTACAAGTCAGAGCTCTATCATTTTGTTGATAGTCTAGACTTAAGAAAGTGATGGGAAAAATGTTAATTTGGCAGGTTAAACTTAAAAGTTTTGTCCCAAACATTACCCACTCTTCCCCCTCCCCAAATAAAGTAGGTAGTTAATCATTTTCCAACATATCATTGCTTCTATTTCCTCATGACTAGAATGAGAAGTATGCATTAAACTAAGATAATCATAGTTGACATTTATGCCACATTTGAAGGTTTATAAAGACAATTTACCTGTCATCTCATTTCATCCTCATTTTGGCTGAGTAGGGTCAATAGTAGAGGAATTATCTTTATGATCCTTTCCCATTTTTAAATCCAATAATCGTATTTTCTTTCTAATGCTCTTTTGAACTGGTGCATCTGTTATTACACCAAACTGCCTCCCTTATCTGCACACTAGGGAGCAAAAGGACCCAGTTTGACCTCTATATGTAAGTCTCACATATATGTGACCATGGATGAAAATGCCTGGTCCCCCTGAATCTAAGTTTCCTCAATTACTCAAATAGAGATAATAAAGCAGTGTGGTAGAGTGGATAGAGACCTGATCTTGAAGCTAGGAAGATCTAGCTTCACATTTTGCTTTTGATACGTACTGATGGTGAGGCTAGCTAAATATTACTTAAGAGTGTTTTAGGCAATTTTCTGAGATTACAATTTGCAGAGCAGGTGTCAATCTGCATTAATGAAAAGACTTTCCTCATTTCAGAATTTAGGATAACATTCACATCATAGATTCAATTCCTATCCGTAACTTTTGCATTGCCTTTTACAATGTAAGTTATTCTTGGGCAGGTTGGTGGTACAGTGGACAGAGCTAGCTAGTCAAGAAACCCTGATTTGGGGCAGCTAGGTGGCGCAATGGATAGAGCACTGGCCCTGGAGTCAGGAGTACCTGAGTTCAAATTTAGCCTCAGACACTTAACAATTACCTAGCTGTGTGGCCTTGGGCAAGCCATTTAACCCCATTGCCTTGCAAAAACTAAAACGAAAACAAAAAAAACCCTGAATTCAAATCCAGTCTCAGATGATAACTAACTGTGTGACTCTGGATAAATCACAACATGTTTATTTAAGTTTCCTCATCAGTAAAATGAAGATAACAATATTACCTACCTCCTAGGGTGATTGTGAGAATAAAATAAAAAATTTGAAAGCACTTTGTGAAACCATTAGTGCCATAACTAGAAGGAAGCTTCTAGATCATTTATTCTAGGAACCCTTATCCTGAGATCTATGAACTTGTGTTTTTAAAAAAAATTGATAATTGTTTTCAATATAATTGACTTTCTTTATTATCCTATGTATTTTATTTTCTACATTACATTGCTCTGAAAAGAGGTCCATAAGCTTTATCAGACTGCCAAAGGGATTCTTGAGACAAAAACCAAAAACTGCATAGAAATAGACGAATTTAGTGAACTCCTAGACAGGAAGGACACACATTAGAATCTAGCCCCTGACATTTCTTGGCTTACAACCCTGACCCATTGTTTAACTTCCCCATGCCTCAATTTTCTCATCTGCAAAATGGGTCTACCTCCCAGGGTTATTGTAAGGCTCTTAGGAGATCAATTAGAAAAAAAATACTTTGCGAATTCTAAAGTATTAGAAAGGATCTCCCCAACATCTTAGACTTTTCCAAACACCAGCTACTATTTTATTGAGGAGGAAAATGAGGCACAGAGAGATGGAATAATATGGCAAAAATTATAGTGACGTCAACTAACTAATCAGCAGACGTGGAATTTGAACCCAGTTCTTCTCATTCAAAAGCTGGTATACTCTTATCTCCATTGCCTACCATCCCTATTTAAGTGAATGAATGAGTAAAGGAAGGGAAGGGAGGAGGTAGAGGGAAAAGATAGGAATAGGGTCAGGAAGAAACTTTAAGGGAACTATATAATCCAGTTTATGGGTATAATTTGACCTCTCAGGATTTTCAGGCGACAATTTTGCTTGCTAACACAAAATTATCCCAAAGTCCACAATCCATCTCCTCCAGCCTTTATTTGGCTTTTCTACCATCACCACTGCTTCCTTCTCTCTAAAGATGTGACAGAAATGGCAAATGGATTGGATAGCTCTACTGAATGATCAAAGGATCTGTTAGAGATGCCTTCTAGTCAACATAATTTGAATTTTCCCCTTTACCAAGGGTCAAATTGATGACTTCCCATTTCTTTCTAGAGTTCTAACCCTCTACTTACTATAGATGGTTTGATGAGGAGACCCATCCACATGGCCATCTTTGTGGATCTGCAGGTGATAGCTGTTCCTGGCTGTTGCCGTGTATAGGTGAGTCAGGCCCCCCCAGTCGAAGCTGAGCAGAGGAGAAGCATTGGGGAAGGCCTGGATGACCCTCAAGCTGCACAGAGCACAAAATAGGAACCTGAGGCAGACCCCTGGCATCCTGATGTTCTCTGAATGGTTGGGGTGGAGGGGTTGAAATCAGACACTCGTTCCCCACTTCTGCCTGCTTAGAGCTCTCTTCTTCCTCCCTGTGGAAGCTTAAGCTGGGGATTCTGTTGAGTCTCCCTCCTTTTCTTAGAGGGACTTTTAAAGGGCAGCAGTATGACATCAAACAGGAAAAACTCTGCTGTCCACATCCTCTGTGCTGTAATCAGTCCATTTGAAGAAAGTGCAAAGACCTCAAAGACACACGGAAGGCATGTTGGTTTCCCTAGAGAGAGAAACAGGGTTGTTCACACACACACACACACACACACACACACACACACACACACACACACACACACACAAACACACACCTCAATTTCAAGACAGCTTTCCAAAAAGTGGATGTGTGGGCAAAAATTATCTGCAATTCTGGGATGTCTGTTGACCTGCTCCACCCACCTCCACCAGGAAAAGAGAAGGCAGCAGCCTCCCAAGTGACCTAGCTTAAGACAGACGCCTGAAATCCTATTGTAATCCTATTCGGCAATAAATAAATAAAAACCTGGAATTTTGTGGGTTCAAAAACAAGGTACCCTCAAATAAAATTGAATTTTTAAAAAATGACTTGGCCTTTTTATTAAAAGGTTTTTTTTTTGTGGTCACAAGACAAAATGAGGACAAAAGGGGATGAATCTAACAGACTCCTGTAGCCTTTGCTATAGGATCAGGGACATAGGAGCAGAGAATTTAACATTGGAAAAGTCGAAGAAATTGAAACCCAACATTAAGTAGCTTATCTAAGAACATATAACTCATAATGAGACAATTAGGTGATGAGAGAATAGAACACAAAAACCTGAGTTCAAATCCAACTAACTTGCTATGTGACCCTGAGCATTTAATTCATTTAAATTTAATTCATGTAATTCAGCTTCAGTTTCCTCATCTATAAAATGGGGAAAATAATAGACCCATCTCCCTGGGTTGTCATGAAGATAAAAAGAGATGGGATTTGTAAAGGTCCTGTTCAAATCTTAAAGCATTTATAGAAAGGATAACTATTATTAATAAGGAAAAAAATAGGATTTGAATTTAGTCCTTCTGATTCCAAAGTCAATAAACTTTGCACTATCTCCTGCTTCCAGTTCAGGGAACTTTTTCCTTAATGAATGTGAGATATAAGGGCCTGAATCTAGGCCCCAGGAGAGCAAGAGGCTTACTTTTTAACTAGTGGTGAATTAGAGACTTGGGTTTTTTTGGTTTGGTTTGGTTTTATTACATATCATGTATATGTACATACATACATACAAATGTTTAAGAAGTATCATTTTAAAGAATATCTGGTTCCTCATTTTCCTTTTTTTATGCCAGTATTCCAGAATCTTATTTGATTATTTAGGATTAAGAATCAGGAGACTTGGTCTAAGCTTTTCCACTTAGTGTGAATCCTTAGTCAAATCACTTCATCTAGATGGACTCAGTTTTCTCATCCATAAAATGGGATTTGAACTAGATGATCTCTTATGATTTTCCATTCAATTTGGATAGTCTATGATTCTCTGATTGAATTAATTGAGCAAGGATCTATTGTCATCTTTATGTCCAGCAAGATGCTATGGAGAATATACAAGTATAATACAATCAACACAATGGGAGATGCCACAATGTGCAAAATCCTTTCCTGAGACACTTTTGGAAGGTCCAGAGCCTAATGCTAGGAGGAGATAGGAATTGATATATTAACTAAATTTCAAGGTCCAGCTTAAATGCCAGTAAACTTAAGGTTGACAATACACTTATTAATTAAATTAATTAAATGGAGATCCATTTAACGGATGAGGAAGCTGAGGCTCAGAGGAAGTCAAGTGACTTGCTTATGGACACACTAGCTTTAAGTCAATGAGTCAGAATAGAAATAGAGGCCTGACTCTGAATTCAGCAAATATTTCACTTCTTTTGCTGCCCCTCACTGATTCATGTTGTGCTTTACTTTTACATGGTTATTGCACTTATTGATGTTTTGTTTTGGTTTTTTTTTAGGTTTTTGCAAGGCAAACAAGGTTAAGTGGCTTGCCCAAGCTAGGTAATTGCCACACAGCTAGGTAATTATTTTAGTGTCTGAGACCGGATTTGAACCCAGGTACTCCTGACTCCAGGGCCGATGCTCTATCCACTGCGCCACCTAGCCGCCCCATGCTTATTGCATTTATATAATGTTTGAATCTACTCTACATAGATACCTGATCCCTTTCCTTCTCATCTTCAGCATATTACCCTCTTAATTATCACCCTTTTCTCTAATCTTTAATCTCTATTTCCTTTCCCTAATTCTTTCAATTATACTTGTCTTCCAGATGCTTAAAAAATCTCCACCAGATCTTTCTATTCCCCTCAAGTTATTATTACTTTTCTTTCCACCTTTTCTCAGCCAAATTCATAGGAAAAAAACAAAAACAAAACTCAAAATCTATCTAAATTGATTGCTTCCACATCCTCTCCTCCCTCTCACTCCTCAGTCCTTTGTAATCTGGCTTCTGACCTCATTACTCAACTGAAATTGGTCTCAAAGTTACTCAGTGGGGTTTTTTTTTGGTTGTTGTTGCTGTTTTTTTGTTTTGTTTTTTTTTTTAGTTTTTGTAAGGCAATGGGTTTAAGTGGCTTGGCCAAGGCCACACAGCTAGGTATTGTTAAGTGTCTGAGGGCAGATTTGAACTCAGGTACTCCTGACTCCAGGGCCGGTACTCTATCCACTGAGCCCCCTAGCCACCCCCTCAGTGTTTTCTTAATGGACAATCTGATGGTCTTTTCTGAATTTTTCTCCTTCTTGATCTCTCTGATGTATTAAATGTTTTCTCTTCCTGGATATTTTCTCCTAATTCTTTTCTTATTCTTCGCTCCCATCTATCTGCTGATTTGTCAGATGCCAGTATTCCTTTGCTGGACCACCATCCATCTAATGTTTCCTATATATGACCTCCATACCTTTCACCTGAGCACTTGTCTCTTCTCTCCCTACAGTCATTGTATCAGCTGCCATGCCACCTTATCAACTGCCATGATTTCATTAACATCTATATATGGATGATTCCCTGATCCAGGTATCCAGCTGAGTCTTTCTCCTAAGTTTCAATTCTGAAATGAATTGTCTATTGGACATTTCAAATTGGGAAGACATTTCAAATTCAGCATGTCTAAAACAACTCATGTTTCCTACAAAATTCTTCTATTAATCTTCCCCATTTCTATTGTTCTAGTCTCTTGGGTTCACAACCTCAGCCTTATCCTTGACTCTTCATTCTCATTCCCATCCTTTCTTCCATATCCTATCTATTATCAAAGTTCTATTTTACCTTTGTAACATTTCCTTCCTATATCTCCACTGTCACTCCTGCCCCCTTCATTCAGGCCCTTTGTTCCTTACTCCTATACTGTTGCAGTAGCTCCCTGCATTGATTTTGCCTCCTATCTTACCCTTCTCCAGTCCATCCTCCACTCAGCTAACAAATTACTCTTCCTAAAGCACAGATCTGACCATTTCAACCCATTCACCATTCTATAAACTCTTTATCACCTTCAGGATCAACTATAAAGTTCTCTAGCATCTGGAGACTTTTATCATCTGACTTCCTCCTTCCTTACCTTTCCAGTCTTCTTATCTCTTACTCCACATCACATAGTTGGCAATCCAGTGCTGTTACTCAACAGTGACCTCCTTGTTGTTACTCAACCAAGGGACCCCATCATCTCCTGACTGGGCATTTTCACTGACCTGTCCCCCAGGTTCGGTGTTCACTTCCTCTTCATCCCTACATCCTAGTTCCCTTCAAATCATAGCTAAAAATCTCACCTTTTCCAGGAAGACTTTCCTTATTCCCCTTTATAATAGCACCTTCCCTTCACTGATGAATTAATTCTCTCCATTTTATCTTATGTTAAACTTATTGATGTGCAGTTGTTTCATATTCTCTTCCACATTAGATTAAATCTTTGAAAGCAAAGTTTGTGTTTGTTTTGGGTTTTTTTTGTTGGGTTTTTTTGGGGGGGTTTTTTTGGTATTCTGATTATCCCTGATTTCTCTTCCCCTACTCTAAGTTCCTTCAAGGTAAAGATTAAACTATACTTTTTTTAAAAACCAAATCTGAAATGTTATCTGTGTGTGGATCTACCAGTGAGGGACTTCTCTTAGCAATGCAGATTGGTCTCTGTTCTGCAACTTATCTTTTTTTTTTTGTTTTGTTTTGTTTTGTTTTAGGTTTTTGCAAGACAATGGGGTTAAGTGGCTTGCCAAAGGCCACACAGCTAGGTAATTATTAAGTGTCTGAGGTCACATTTGAACTCAGGTACTCCTGATTCCAGGGCTGGTGCTCTGTCCACTGCGCTACCTAGCCACCCCCTCTGCAACTTATCTTAAGAGAATTGTCTGGGGCAATGAGAGGTTCAATAACTTTCCCTGGCCAGTCAACCTGCCTGCATCAGAGCCCAAGTCTTCCTAGTGGAGAGACCGCTTTTCTATCCATCACATCCTTCTGTCTTATTCAGCTTTAGATCTCTGCTGGCAGAATCTTCTGTGCATAAATAAAGTAGATGGCTGAATGTTTAGTGAATTAATGATATGAGTGTGGAAGAATGCAATATAACATATACATATACTATATATATGTATATATATACACACACACATAATAGGTTTTTGCAAGGCAAATGGAGTTAAGTGGCTTGCCCAAGGCCACACAGCTAGGTAATTTTTAGGTGTTTGAGACCAGATTTGAACCCAGGTACTACTGACTCCAGGGCTGGTGCTTTATCCACTGCGCCACCTAGCCGCCCCAATACAACATATTTTAAACACTTTCTGTGTTCATAACACTGTAGTTACTGAGTTCTAGGGGAGATTTAGATAAGGTAGAAACTTTGTCCTTATGTAATCTACTGACTCCTAAGGAATAAAAGAAATCCAAAGGTTACTGTGGCCATTCTAAAGTTCAAGATGTATTTTCTTAGCCCTACCCATTTAAAATCTTCAGATTATTAACCAAGAGTAATCAGATCCTGAAAGAAAGTAGCTCATAAAAAACTATCCTAATTCTCAGATAATTTAATATAGAAATTTTTTTTGGAGGGGAGGGGTGGAAAGAAGACCTGGGAAAGTAATCTGGATTAATTGATTTACCCAGGTCCACCAGCTAGTAAGTCTCTGAGGCCACATTTGAGCACAGGTCCCCCTGATTCCAGGGTCAGTGCTCTATCCACTGTATCACTTAGCTGCTCAGGTTCACCAGTTTTCAGTGGGAAACTTCTCTGTAGAATGGTCAGATGGAAAGGGCTCAAGACTCAAGTTAGGAAATAGGAGTATTTATTTCAGAGTTTTTCCCATTTACTAGCTGTGTGACTCTGGACACATCTGTAGAATGATTATAAGAATGCTTGGTAAATTCAAATTGACCTGAGAAGCAGAGACAAGGATGACAAAAACATTTTCTATACCTTAAAATAGTAGAAATTCAAATAAAAATGAGGACAGTAGGTCTTTCATAAGGATATCTGCAAGACTTAGAAAACTATCCATTTGCACCATCTAAATTCTATTGTATTCATAGGTGGCTCAGTATATAAAAGTGTTGAATCTGGAATCTGGAAGACCTGAGTTCCAGTCTGGTCTTAAACATGCACTGGCTGTGTGATCCTGGGAAAGTCACTTAACCTCTGTTTGCCTTAATCCATTGGAAAAAGAAATTGCAAGCCACTTTAGTATTTTTGCTCAGAAAATCCCATGGATAATATGGTTCAAGGGATCATGAAAAGTCGGACTAGCTGAACAAGAACAAAATTGTATTTTTATTTATTTTATTAATTATTTCCCAAAGGCATTTTAATGTGGTTTAGGCAGCCTTTAGACTGCATGTTACACCTCTGCCTTAAAGTGTTCTGAGTGGAATTATACTTTTCTTCATCCTTATTGTCTGTTACAACTCCTTGATCTCAGGTGGATTAGATATTGATATTATCCAAGTTTGATACATCAGATAACTATAAAAATTAAGTGATCTGTGTGTGTGAAGATAGCCTCAGGTCTCCAAGCTCTTGGTCCTAGATATAATAATTAGATAACCCCAATACTAAAAAGTCTCTCCTAATTAGTAAGCTAGTTATAGCGTAGTCTCATAACAAATTGAATACCAATACTGCACTAGAATGTATAGTATAGAATTAGATGTTCTCTCCAACATGCCTTCTTTTGTTTTCTCTCTCTCTAGTAGGATTTTTTTTTCATTCAATGGCAAAGATTAATATGTAAATAGGTCTTTGAAGAAACTTTGGTTTTCTTCTCCTGATGAATTTGACACCTGTACCTTTAATAAACTTGTTTGGCTAATCCCCTGAAGGTGTTATATAGGGTAGAATAGTGCAGAGGTCAGCAAACCTTTTGGTTTCAGCACCCCTTTATATTCTTAAAATTATTGAAGACACTCTCAAAGAGCTTGTGCTTATGTGGATATAACTACTATAGTTTCTTACCTTAAATATGAAAATATCTTAAATTTTTATGAAAATAACTTTTCACCTCACAGATCCCCTGAAAAAAAATCTCAGGGATTTGAAAGCCTCTGGCATAGTAGAAAGTTCAATTGATAAAGGAGTATTTCTTAGTATTTGCTTTATGAACATGGACAATTCATCCTCTTGCTGGGCTTTAGTTTCCCCATCTGTATAAAGGAGTTGGTTTAGAGATAAAGTCTAACTACCCTCATAGTTTGAAATTCTCCAATTGTGTGATGTTATGGGTAAATGTGAATGCCTATTCCTGCTCTTTGCATCTAGAGGGCACTCATCTTTCAAAGTTCAGATCAGCTATTCAGTGTGATGATAGGAATCAATTACTGATCTCTCAGAAGTGCATGAAGCTGTGAAAGTTGTGAAGATTGATCTCATGTGATTTGTTCCTTTTTAGGAGACACTGGAATTTATTTCCAATATAGCTATGAGGCAAGCATAGGGAGACTTGATACCAGAACCTCCTGGGTTCAGGGTGTGACTCCTTAAGAGAGTACTAAAGTCCAGTAGCTTCTAAGGGAGACTGGAAGTGGGAGTGGGAGAAGGAAGAGAGTGATACCAACTAACCTGTTCTAGGAACTCTGCCCAAAGACCTGGCATCCTAGGAGTCTGGAGGAGTCAACAGCATTTATTAACCACATGCTATGTAACAAGTGTTAGGGGATATAAAGAAAGGCAAAAAATAGTTCCTGTTCTAGTCATTAGAAGAGAATCATAGAATCTAAAAGTTGAGGGAAGTTAAGAGTTTTTATAGTCTGACCCCATCACTTTACAAACATGTCAACAAGATACACAAAAGTGATTTGATTTACCCAAGATCATAAGATAAATAAGTCACAAAACAGATTTAAACCTGGGTCCTTTAATTCTAGATACTAATATTTCCAATTTCTAGCATACATTTTTATTTGAAGATCTGAATGAATGAATGAATGAAAAAACATTTAAGAATTTAATATATGTTGTACAAAATAAAGGGGATATGAATTAAAAAGCAAGGAACTCCCATTCTAATCTGGTTAGATTAGATTAATGAAGGAGTCAACTGTGCCAAAAGTATACTGGAGATGCTAGATGCATACAGAGAGGTGAGTACCTAAGCTTTTGGAAGTTTCTTTCACAGGAAAATGTTTCCTGAGTGCTGAGGGTGCAGCTACTTAAGTTGATTTGTCTGGTTAACCTAGCTATATTGCTTTGAATAAAGATCTTTTTTGCTCTAATGTCATGTTACATTCTAACGTAGTCTGGTAGGGATATTTTGAGTGTGCCAAAGAGACAACAGTGATTTGTGAGTCCCCAAGAATGGATTGTAAATTGTTCTTTTAGTTCTGTTCTTTTTATTCTCAGTTTATATGTTTTTCATGTTTCTCTGAACTTGTTTCTTCATTATATTTTTATGCTTCAATAAAATTTCATTATATTCATATACTACTTGTTCAGCTATTCCTAAAGTGATGAACATCTCCTTGATTTCTAGCTTTTTGCCACAACCTAAAGAGCTTCATGTGTGTGCATATATATGTTTATGCAGATGCACAAATATGCATATATATGTATATATTCACGTATATTTACATATGAGTTCTTTTTCCCTTTTTTATATCTTTATATATCTTTATATCTTTAGGTTGTAGGACTAAGTCAAAGAATATGCATACAATTTAGTAACTTTTGAGGTATAGTTCCATATTGTTTTTTAGAATGACTAAATCAACTCCCAGTTCCAACAGTACTGGATAGGTTATGTTCCCTATAGTCCCTACTTTTGTTCATCACCATTCCAATGATTGTGAGGTGAAACTTTAAAGTTTAATTTGTATTTCTCTAATTTTTAGAGATGAAAGACGTATTTTTTATTTGGTTATTGAAAGGTTAGATCTCTTCCTTTACAAGTTACCTGTTCATATTTTTTGACTATTGAAGGATGGATATTGTTTTTATACATTTGAATTATATTACATATAATTACTTACCTTAGTTATCAGACTTTATGTCTTAGTTATCATTTATCAGAAAAACTTGCTTTAAGGAATTTTCCCAATTTAATTTATAATTTTAACTGCACTGGTTTTGTTTGTACAAAACCTTTTAAATTTAATGTAATCGAAATTATCTATTTTATCTTTTGTTATCTTTTATTTGGTCATAAACTCTTTCTCTCTCCATAGATGTGAAAGATAATTTTCCCTCACTTATCCAATTTATTTCTGATATAGCCTTTTATATCAAAGTCCGGTATCTGTTTGGAGTTTATCTTGATATATGATGTGAGATATAGGTCTCTTTGACTGCTTTCCAGTTTTCCCAGAAGTTTTTGTCCAGGAGTGAATCCTTACTTCAGTAACTGGGGTCTGGGATATATTAAACAAGTATACTACTTTGTTCATTTCCTTCCATCTTTTATTTAGCTAAGGTATTAAACTTATCAACTTCTTTATTTTTTTAATTAATTTTTATTAAAGATATTATTTGAGTTTTACAATTTTCCCCCAATCTTACTCCCCCCCCCCCCATGGAAAGCAATCTGTCAGTCTTTACTTTGTTTCCATGTTGTAACTTGATCCAAATTAGGTGTGATGAAAGAGAAATCATATCCTTAGAGAAGAGACAAGAATTCTAAGAGGTAACAAGATCAGACAATAAGATATCTGTTTTTTTCCTAAATTAAAGGGAATAGTCCTTGAACTTTGTTCAAACTCCACAGCTCCTTAACTGGATACAGATGGCACTCTCCTTTGCAGACAGCCCAAAATTGCTCCCGTTTGTTGCACTGATGGAATGAGTGAGTCCTTCAAGGTTGACCATCACTCCCATGTTGCTGTTAGGGTGTACAGTGTTTTTCTGGTTCTGTTCATCTCACTCAGCATCAGTTCATGCAAATCCTTCCAGGCCTCCCTGTAATCCCGTCCCTCCTGGTTTCTAATAGAACAATAATGTTCCATGACATACATAGAGCACAGATTGCTAAGCCATTCCCCAATGGAAGGACATTTACTTGATTTCCAATTCTTTGCCACCACAAACAGGGCTGCTATAAATATTTTTGTATAAGTAATGTTCAACTTCTTTATTTTTTAACCAGTATCATTGTTTTGATGATCACTGGTTTGTAGCATAGTTTTTTACTTGGTACTTCTAGACCTCTCCCACCCCCTATTCCCCCTGCCCCCAACTTTGTTCAGTTATTTGCTTCTTGATCTTTTGGTATTCTAGATGAACTGATTTTTTTTTCTAGCTCTGTAAAATAATTCTTTATTGATATGGCATGGAATAAATAAATTGACTTAGATGATATTGTCATTATATGTTGGCTCAGTCTACCCATGAGAAATTAATATTTTCTGAAATATTTAGAACTGTATTTCTGACTAGTGATTTGTAGTTATTTTTTAGCTCCTGTTGGAATCTTGGTAGGAGTTCACTGACTCCAAAACTATATTCTGTAGTTATTTTTATGGGAATTTTTCTTTCTATCTCTTCCTGTTGAATTTTCTTGGTGATATATAGAAAAACTGATCATTTATGCGGGTTTATTTTACAGGACATTATTTTTCTAAAGTTATTTCCATTAGTTTTTTAGCTAAGAGAGTTTTCTAAATTAATCATGTCATGTGCTAAAACAAAATGTAATAATTTTGTTTCTGCCATGTCTTTGCTTATTCCCTCAATTTATTTTTCTTACCTTATAAATGCTATAGCTAACACATTTCTAGAAATAGATAATAGAGGTGATAATGGTTACCTTTGCATTACTTCTGATTTTATCAGAAAAGATGTTAGTTTTGATGTTGTCTCTTGATTTTAGAAAGACAGTACTTGCCATAGTAAGAAAAGGTCTACTTTGTTCTTTTGTTTTTTCATATTTTTAATAGAAATGTATACTGAATTTTGCCAAAAATTTTTGTAGAAGCTATTGGTATGATGTTTTTAATACTTTTATTTCTGGTATGCCTCACATTATCTTGGGTTGTTATTGTTGTAGTCTGCTAATATTTTATTTAGTGTTTTTGTTTCAGAATTCATTAGAAATATTGGTTTTCATTTCTGCTTTGTGTCTGCCTGGTTTAGATGAATATTGGAATTAATTGTTCTTTGAAAATTTGATAAAATTTACATGGTAATTCATCTGGCCCTATGAATTATTTCTTTGGCATTCATTAATGCCTAATTTAATTTCTTTTTCTGAAATTGAGTCATTTAAATGATCAAATTCTTCTTTTAATGGATGTTTTATATTTTTGTAACTATTCACCCTTTTAATCCATTTTGGTATATAATTAGGCAAAGTAGCCTCTGATAGTTTACATTATCTTCAATTTTATCAAATTTTTAATCTTTGATTTTGACAATTTGGTTTTCTTTTCTCTTTTTTAAAATAAACTAGCTAACTGCATATTTATTTATTTCACATATAGTTTTATTTTCTTCTTTTTTAATCTTTTGATTTTGTTTTAATATTTCTTATTGTTTCATTAAGTCATTGCTTTCTGTTGAATCCATTTTAATTTTCAAGGTATCTATTTCCTAGATAAGTTTTATCACATTCTATTTCCTAGGTAAATTGACCACTAAATCAGATAAGTTCTTAGTTCTCCTCATCCATTCTTCCATAGCTCTCCTAGATATCACTCCTTGTACCTTTTTCTTCATTACCTGGTTAGTTAAGGATATTCTTTTTTGTGAGATTCTACTTTTTTGTCATTCAGTTACTAAAATGTTCAGTCATGTTTGACTCTTCATGTCTCCATTTGGAGTTTTTAGCATAAATACTGGTGTGTTATTTCCTTCTCCAGTTCATTTTACAGATTAGAAAACCGAGGCAAACAATTAGGTAACTCACATAGTATCACTCAGCTAGAAAGCTTTCTGAGGTTAGATTTTAACTCAGGAAGATGAGTCTTTCTGACTCCAAGTCCAGTGCTAGATCCACAATAGTCCTCTATATCTGCCCTCAGGTTCTATTTGTATTTATGTAATTACTCTTTTCTGGGTTTATCTCTTGTTCTTCTCTCAGTCCATAGTGTTTCTTCATCATATTTCATTTTCCTCTGTGGGCATATATATATTTTTATTGATATCGATATCTATATCTATCTATATATCTAATCTAATCTAATCTAATCTAATCTAATCTATATCTATATCTATATCTATATCTATATCTATATCTATATCTATATCTATATCTATATCTATATAGCCTCAGTTTCAGGATTAGTTTTTTGTGCTTGGTCTGACTATTCCCTCCTGAATGCTTGAATATGTGGACCATCCCTGCTCACTTCTGGATAAGATAGATAAGGATATATCCACTGTGAGAGTTGTTATCCTGTATTAAGTACAGTTGACTGCCATTGTAGCCTCATTATAAGAGGATTTGAAAAGCCATTTTTCTAAAACATGCCAATACCCTCAGGGGATAAAAACAAATAAAAATTGTCAAGGAAGTTTTTAAAGAGTAGTCACCAAGGAGGTTCCCTGGACTCTCAGAAGCTCCCACCAAAGTGTCAAAAAACAATTTTATTCTCCTTTCACCCAAAGGATGCCAGAGCAATCTCTCTGAGGAAAATGTTGACCTTAAATGCCCCACATCTACACCTTGCCTTCCTTGTTTACAGTCATGGTGGGGACCTGGGAGGCTAACTCACATTCATAGTTTTCATCTCATTAGACTCACCTTCTGTGAAATTTTTGAATTTTGAATAATTATCCTGGTGGTTTGATTTCGATTTTCTTTTTTTTCTTTTTCTTTTTTCCATTAAAGATTTTATTTATTTTGAGTTTTACAATGTTTCCCCTTATCTTACTTCCCTCCCCCACCCCACCCCTTGATTTCAATTTTCAACGTCTCATCTTTTTTTTTTTTTTTAGTTTTTGCAAGGCAATGGGGTTAAGTGGCTTGCCCAAGGCCCCACAGCTAGGTAATTATTATTAAGTGTCTGAGGTCGGATTTGAACTCAGGTACTCCTGACTTCAGGACCAGTGCTCTATCCACTGCGCCACCTAGCTGCCCCTCTCACCTTTTTTCTTGAAGAATTTCTTGAAGAATATCAAACTCAGAGTTAAATTTATCCCTTGCTGTGACCCTGATAGGCTTCAAGTCCATGTCATTTGTGGGACTGTCAGCTCCTGCCTCCTTCAAGGTAGTTTGCTTCTCAGGTGCCTTTTGTACCCTATGCCCTCTCACTATGATTCCTGCTCTGACTTGCTAGATCTTCAGCCTAGTAGTGGTCTGGCTTTGTCTCCTACAATGACTGGGTGGTTATTAGTTGAGCTCTTGGGTACCATGTTCCTTGGGTGTTCTTCTGGTCTTGACTCCTGCAATGCTTTCCTTCTACTCTGGCTTGCTGTCTAGCGGTTTCTGTCAGTCTTCTTGTTTAATTCTGGATTGGATAGAGGCAGTATAAAGCTGATTCTCTGCTTCCCTTTATCATTATTACTTCTGGTGCATTTTTTAGAATTTTATATAGGTGTTCATGGGAGATCTGGGGTTTGGGATCCTCTAAGCTTAGACCTCACCAAGGTGGATGATGGACTATTAATGTTACATTTCTGAAAGTTATTCTTCTTCAAATGCAGTGCAAGATCACATTAACTTTTTTTTTGACTGTCACATAAATAGATGATGATGACCGCTGTTGGGGTGGCAATCCACTAAAATCTTCAGTTCCCTGTACTTGTGAAGTTAATTTTCTGAACCCATGAGTTTACATTTATCCTTGCTGAGTTTCATTTTATTGGAGTCAGCCTAGAGCTCTACCTTCACAAGATATCTTTGACTCTTGACCCTTATCCCACTGTTAGTTATCAATCCCAGTTTTGTGTCATCTGCAAATTTAATAAGTAATTATCTAAACCTTTATTCAAATAATTGATGCAATGAGGACACTAGATAATGAGTGCCCACTTATGAGGGACATTCAATTACTGGATGGCTTAATGGGGGAAAGGGCACCCCCCCCCTTCTCATCATGATTTTCCACATTATGGCCAGTTTCCTCCCCACTTATATTGATGAAAAAGTTAAATAGCACAGAACCTAGAGCAGATCCCCTGTGGGGTGGGGGGAGGAATCACTCCACTGGAGACCTGTCAAGTTAATATTAAATTATTAATTTTAATTTTTTTAATTTATTTAATTATTAATTAATTAATTCCTTGAGTCTGGACATTAAACCAGTTATGAATCTGTCTTATGATATCACCTTATTCACTTCTCTCCCATCTTTTCCACAAGGAGAGTAACAGGTGGTAAATTTGACCCATCAGTTTATTAGCAGAAAAATAAATAAGACTAGTTTGGAATGGCCTCATCTAGACGAAGCCCTACAGGCTTCTTGACACGAATCTATGGATTAAAGTTATAATATGATTTTGTCTTAATGGAAAAATGCCTAAAAATTGGAACCATCCAAAATATAATGGATTGTCTTGGGAATAAATGGGTTTTCTCAGCAAGGCTTCAAGGGAGAGAGATAAAGTAAGGCAAGGCCATAGTTCTTGTTGGGCAGCCTGTCCACTGGGAATTGAATTTGCATAACGCAAATTTATGTAAAGCAAGAACTGTCTTGTAATAGTGAAAAAGAAAGATTAGACCCTGTCTTTTTCAAAGGGCTTTATATTGCTTTCATGGGTTGTCTTCTCATTAGATTGTAAACTCCTCAAAGGCAGAAGTTATCTATCTTTTTTTAAAAATTTATATCCCCAGTGCTTAGCACAGTGCCTTGCCCATAATGATATTTGTCCTTCAAGAAGACCATGACATCAAGGAAGTGATGCCATGACATGAAAGTGAATTGGATTTCGGTAAGGGAATGCAATGCAAAGTCCAGTTTCATTTTCTCCTCTGAAGTCATCTGGATCCAGTCACCAGATATGGTTCAGGACAACTGGAGATAACCCTGAATGTAGTGAAAGACTGGCCTTTTTAAGCTATGGTTTTTCCCAGGTCATTGTTTGATTGAGGCTGTGCCCATTTAGTCATTAAAGTTAGCTAAAAGAAAAACAAGGCAGAGAGACCAAGAATGACTGTTTCCAAAAAGAAATTTAGCTGGGAAAATAAGACCCTCAGTGATTAAGGTAGTAAGAAAGAAAAAGAAGTAAGAAGAACCTCTTTTCCATAGTCCAAAAAAATCAATTTTGGAGGGGAAAACTCTCAGAGCCTGCCTGGGGTCAGGAAGAATGGAATTCAAATCCTATCTCAGACACTAGCTATGGTTCCTTAGCAAGTCGTTTAACCCTATTTGTTTCAAGTTTCCTTATCTGTAAATTGAGCTGGAGAAGGGAATGGAAAAATTCTACAGTTTCTTTGCTAGGAAAATCCTAGAAAGGGATCAGCAAGAATCAGACACAACTGAAGATGACTAAACAGCAAAATAAATGTTTACTGGTGGATTAATAGGTAGAGGATGGAGAAGTAAGGTCCAAATGGACCACATCCTCCTCAGCTTGGTGCTATCCTGGTAAGTGATTAATATTACCAAGTTATTTTCTTTCTTTCTTTTTTTTTTACAGGTGTGGGAGAAAGAGTAGCAGCAGCCGGAGTCCCTGGAAACCAGAGGTCTGGGATCCGGGAATTTTCCCTAGCCTTCTGGGTGGAACTTGGTCTTTCCAGACCATGCTGGGAGCTTGCCTATGGATGATGAAAAGGCAAAGCTGCCAAGAGTTCTGGGATTCCAGGAATGAAGTGCTTGGGGAGCACACTGCTGGTTTGGAACTGAGGCATTGTCTGGAGCACCCCAGACCCTCCCTTTTAGGATGACCGGGGCTTGTCACGCAGCCCACATTGTACAGAAAACATCCTGGTTCCCACTCACCTCCATGAAACCAACAACACAGACCAGCCCACCGTGCTTGGGGCTCCGGGAGCCTGCCGACACATCCGGATCTGTGGCCGCCCAAGCCCTTTATCTCGGCCTTCTGGGTCTTTTTAGCTCCCTCTCCCTCCCACCTCCCCTCCCTGTGGACACGTAGCCCATGCAGCCTTCTCGGAGGGGAGGGCTATTTTCAGCCGTGGGGCCGGTAACTCAGCCCCCGCCTATGTGCTTGCCTCGGACGGGAGGCATGACACGTTGTGGGTTCAGCAGAATGCAGGATGTCAGGGCTTCCGGAGGCAGGCATCCCCTTGGCTTTGGTCAGAGGTCAGGGCTACTGTCAGGATGGGGAGAAGACACTGACGTCCAGCTCGCTGCACTTGAGGGGTCAGGCAAGTCAGCGAGGGGATGCTCCCCCGCCCCAGACCCCAGGGCAGCGGTCCGAGAGTAGAACGAAGTGTCTAGATCTCTTCACAATCTTCAATGAACCCTGACCACCTCGTCCATCTTAGAGCCTCACCTACTGATCTTCCCTTATTCTCACCCAGCCCTGACTCCTAAAAGAGGGAGGGCGGTGGAAGACCCTGAATCCAGGGCTCTCCAACTCAGAGTAGTAGCCTTGCAATCAGAACACGTGAGTACAAGTTCAGAGCCTAGAACGGACCTTGAGCAAGCACACATCTCTGAATTTCACTTTCCTCATTTGAAAAATGAAGAGAGTGAGACTTGCTCTACTTGCCTTTATGATAAAGAAATCAGCAACTAAATTATTATTTGACACAGGAGGAAAATGAAGCCCAAGAAGGCGAGACTTGATTAAGGTCATAAAACTAATAGTCCCTCTATTCATTCTCCAACCATTTATTAAAAACCAGTGAGGCACTGAGAGAAAAAAGATAAATAACAGGTCTCTGCCTTCAAAGAGCATATAATGTATTGGAAGCTTATAAAGTACAGTAAGGACGTGCACACCCCAGGGCGGCTAGGTGGTGCGGTGGATAAAGCATGGGCCCTGGAGTCAGAAGTACCTGGGTTCAAATTCGGTCTCAGACACTTAATAATTACCTAGCTGTGTGGCCTTGGGCAAGCTAGGTAACCCCATTTGCCTTGCAAAAAACCTAAAAAAAAAGTGCACACCTCAGAATATAATATAAGTCAGACTAGGGTTAAACGCATGAGGACTACAAAGTACTATGAGAGAAAGTAATTTTAAACAAGTCATTTTTAGCTAAGCATCTTGGAAGAGATATTAGAGTTCACTTTATTTTTTTTTATTTTGCAGGCGAGGAGACTGAGTCTCAGCTCTATTTTGCTTTGGATTGGCTTTGAATCATAAAATCATGATTTTAAAGCTAGTAGGATCCTTTGAGACCACTTGGTTCTATGACCTCATTTTATAGATGTGAAAACTCATTCCCGGGGCAGCTAGATGGCACAGTGGATAGAGAACTGACCCTGGAGTCAGGAGCACCCAAATTCAAATCAGACCTCAGAGACATAAAAACTACCTAGCTGTGTGACCTTGGGCAATTCATTTAACCCTCTTGCCTTGTAAAAAAGCCAAAAAAAAAAAAAGAAAACTTATTCCCAGATCCAATTTCCCTGGAAGAAGAGTAGGGGTAGAAAGACTGCATATGATTTAGGATAACTTTAGGTAAATGCACTAATAATAATAACAACTTATAATTCTATAGCACATAATGAGTCTCAAATGACCCCATGAAGTAGGTAGTGTGAATGTTTTAATTTATTTTACAAAGTAGTTGAAGCAAAGAGATTACAAGGATTGCTTGGAATTTCATTATGATGTTTGTCCTTCATTCTCAAAGACAACGGTGATGGCAGGGAGGTAATATGACAGGCACAAATGGACTTTGAGTGAGGGGATACTGTGCTAAGTCTTCAGCCTTACTTTCCAGCCATCCTGGTCCAGTAGACCAATATGAATTAGGACCACTGCAGATGGCCCTGGAAGTGAGGCAATCAGGATAAAGTGACTTGCTAAAGGTTACATACCTAGTAAGTGTCTAAGGTTGTATTTGAACTCAGGTCCTCCTGACTCCTGAGCTGGCAGCACTCTATCCACTGTACCATCTAGCTAGCCACTTAATGTCAGTGCAGGGATCAAAAGTCAGGTGTCCAAGGCCAAAATGTTTTCCTCTACAACATGATGCCCAACTCAAAAGTTCTGTTCTTTGCTTTCATGTTTCATGTTTCATCTCTTGCCCTTTTCTCAATCACTATCTCAACCAAAAGTTAGCCATTTACCAATTATGTGCTAGCCAGTGCTCACTGGTGACTATTCCAAGACAAAAAGGAAACCATCCTGGCTCTCAAAAAGTTTCTAGTCCATCAGAGGCAACACTATGTACCTGTATAAGTACATGAGAAACAGATGCAAAGTAATTACAAAGTAATTTTGTGGGGAGGATACTGTCAGGTATATCAGGAAAGGATTAATGTAGGGAACCTTTTGTCTGCCAAGAGTCATTTGGATATTTATAACATCATTCACGGACCATACAAAATCATCAACCTAAAAATTAGCCTGCTATATTTGGTCAAACAATTAATTCACCTCTAAACAGCAATTAGGTTTATTGAATTTTTAAAAAGTTTTTTGCAAGGCAATGGGGTTAAGTGGCTTGCCCAAAGCCACACAGCTAGGTAATTATTGTCTGAGACCAGATTTGAGCTCAGGTACTCCTGACTCCAAGACCAGTGCTCTATACACTGCACCACCTAGCTGCCTCTAGGCTTATTGAATTTCAAGCCTCACCTTTGATGTCCATGGCAGTACTAGACCAAATGATTTTTGGATCTTACCCAGTGTTCCCCAATCTCCACTGTAGAAGATGGGATTTGATTTGAATTTTGAAGGAATGGAAAAGTGAAGATCGAGGGCCCTCCTCGCATAAAGACAGTCAGTGCAAAAGTAGGGAGAAAGGAAAAGGAGTATTATGTATGAAGTAGAGCAAGAAAAGCAAGGGTCTTCCTTATTTTTTCTATATATTTTCTTCCCTCTGCTCTTCTAAGCTTCTCATTCTCTTTAAATACCTTTTTCAGTATGGGCTAGACTTTCTCAGAAGTGAAACCCAACTCTCCCCCATACATTCCAACAATGATCAAAAAGAAAGAAAAGAAAAGAAAAGAAAGAAAGAAAGAAAGAAAGAAAGAAAGAAAGCAGATTGCGTGGTGAATGAAGAATCCAAAGAGAAATGCTCAAAAAGATAAGTCAGAAAGTGTCCCTTTAGGAAAGTCAGCATGAATTAAAGTATATGGGTTCGAAGTCCAAAGCATCATTGAGACTGGAAATGCCTAACTGCATGGGAAGAGAAGCCAGAAGCATTGTCTAACCTGGAGAGGCCACACAGAGCAATGGAACCTCAGAACAGTTCTCCAACCAGGGATAGAATATCAGAGGGTTCTGTGTGAGATACAGAAATTTAATGTCAAAACAAAAGCAGATGGAAGCCTGTAGTAGGAACCCAGGAAATTAAGCTATTAACAAGGGACTGGCTAATGAGTCTAATCCCTATTAGAAGGCATAGATTGGTGCTGATGCAATCTTCTGTGGAAGAAGATGGAGAGTAGTAGTGATGATACTTAAGGGAAGTGTCTTGGAGAGATTTTGAAATATATGTAGACATTCTTATAATTGTTTCTGATCTGCTAACCAAGAGGTGGACAACAGCTTCTTTGATTAGCTTTAGGTAACAAAACCAGACCTGTGTGTGGGAAGGTTATTTTAAAAGGTTTTATTCAAACTGGTCCTCTCTCTTTCTGAATTGGACCTCTGATTATGATTAGACTCTTTCACTAAGAGTATCCAGTGAGAGACAATATTGTAAGGGACTAGGCTATGGGTCTCTTCCCCACTAAAGACTAATATGTGGTCCCATGATTATAGTCTTCCATTTGAAAAAAATTTTCATTCTATGAAGGATTTGGAAGTAGTGACTTTGTGAGTTCTCAAAAGGTAAGGAAAGTAAACCATCTAAAGTTTGAGAGTCAAGCCAGCCAAACAACTCATTATTAGTTCCTTGAGGAATGAGGAACAACCAGCCTAGCAATGGTGCTGGCTTTGGGCATGAACTTATTGGGACCAATGCTACAATTGTTGAATCTGAGATTGTTGTTGTCTCCTCAGAGACAAAAGGAAAGTATGCCCCTGAAGTGTTGGCAAGGGGAAATTTATACATTTGTTCTTGCCATATCTCCAATGCAAATATCCCTTTGTAGAAGTTGAGTGTTGCTAATGGTATCTATCAGGGTGATTGATAAGAATGGTGTAAAGCAAATAATACTAAAGAAAAGTACCCAATTCCTCCAGAGAACTCCTAGAACTCTGAGAAGAAGATATAGGCAGCTTCATTCACTCTGGGATAATAAGTTCAGGATCAAATATGATTTGATTGTCCCAAATGGTAAGGAGGGGGATGGAAGCCTCTGACCAAGGCACAAAATCCCAATCCAGAAACTAAGACTGGAGACATTAAAAAATTAAAAAAAACAACTATCACCCAACATTGTGAAGTAATATAATGGATCAAGAGATATCTATGAGTTAACTTGGGCAAAGAAAGTAAAACCACAAATCCTGAGTTTTTAGGAAAAATTAAATAGCTTGACCATAAGGAGTACCTGGAAAAAATGGAGCAAGAGATAAAAAAAATGAAATAATAATTCTGGGGCAAAAATTATACACAGGATGAATAGCTTATAAATGAAAATGAAAAATTTACCTAAGTAGGAGACTTCTAGAAAATTAAAATAGAAAAAAGAAACTCAATGTCTTGATGATGCAGTAATAAATATTAAAATAAAATCAAAACATGGAATGAAAAAATGAAAATGTAAGGTATCTATTATCAAAAAAATTTACCTTGAAAATAGGCCAAGGGGAAAAATTGATATGGCATTTCAAGAAATCAGAAGTGAAAACTGTTCAGATTTACTAGAACCAGAAAGTAAAGTTAAAAAAAATCCACTGCTCATCGCTTGAAAGAAACCCCCTAAATTAAAACTTCCAGGAATGTCATAGAAAAAATCTGATGTTTATAAATCCAAGCAAAAATATCAGAGGTAGCCAGAAATCAAGTACCAAAGAATCACTACCAGGATCATACAAGATTTGGCAACAACCACCTTAGAGGAAAGAAAGTCTTAGAATACCCTATTTTGGAAAGCAAAACATAAAGACATATAACTAAAAATAATTTACTCTACAAGAATGAGTATATAGTATCATAGGAGAAAAAAATGTATCTTAATTAGAATAGAGAACTTTCCAATATTTATAAGGAAAATATCAAAACTGGGTAGGCAGTCATAAACTAAATATATAGATAGATAGAAAGATAAAGTATTTTACACATATATTATGTGTGCTCAGAACTTTTCTAATTTCTAAGGATGAAAAATCCAGGAAAACAAGATTATCCTTACTTTCAAGGAGCATGTATCAAAAGGACCACAAGGTGGCCTCAACCCCAGGG
Organism: Macrotis lagotis; assembly: GCF_037893015.1. Taxonomy (NCBI): domain Eukaryota; kingdom Metazoa; phylum Chordata; class Mammalia; order Peramelemorphia; family Peramelidae; genus Macrotis; species Macrotis lagotis. The sequence continues at coordinate 207,192,530 of NC_133664.1, read as the reverse complement.
ACTAGGGAAGGAAAGGGAGTTGGCAATGTAGTTGCATTCAAAATAAAGCAGACCAAAGAGAAAGAGCCAGGAAAAAATTATAAAAACTTTGATTTCAATCATTGGAACCAAGAGAAACCTGGAAAGGCAAATTTGCTTTTATTGTTATTCAGTTTCAGTTGTGTCTGACTCTTTGTGACCCCATTTGGGGTTTTCTTGGCAAAGGCACTGGAATGGTTTGCCATTTTTTTCTCTGGAACAGATGAGGAAACTGAGTCAAAGAGAATTAAATGACTTGAATTTAGGAAGACGAATCTTCCTAACTTCTAGCTTGGTACTCTAGTAATGCTATCTAACTACCCCAAGAAAAGTAAATACATCTGAAGAATTGAAAGGGACTAAATGATTTTATTTATATTCTAAGTCAAAGAAAAGACAAATGTCCCTTCAAAATCTTAATCTTTTTAAGGATGGGATTAATAAGGAATTAATAAGACAATAAGGAATTAATAAGACAAGCAGAGGACCTAAGGGTGGATTTGTTATATTCTCACGCTCTTGGGGGGGGGAGGTAAAAAGGAATATACTGGGGGAAAATGAAAGAGAAAGAAGAGAGATTTACTATATCTAATAACTGGAGCACATGAAAAGAAGAATATAAAGGAAGAGTTGGGGCAGGAACTAAAATGGGTAGAAAGCATGTCAGGAATCAAAATCTTATTTTGAGCAGGTCAAAAGATGATTTAACACCATACTCACACACACATACACACACACACACACACACACACACACACACACACACATTCAATAAGATATTAAACTCAAAAATAAAAAGGGAGAAGAGTTAATAGGGAAGCCAAATTTTGGGAGGGAATAATCAGAAAGCAAACTTCTTTCTAAAATGGTGGATCACAAAGATGGGATTAACAGAAAAAAACTGAAAATAAAATGAATGATTGGGATCTAGGTGAGAGGAAGAGAAGAGATCTTGTTAATTTTGCATAACTGATGTTGATCATGTTCCTTTTCTTCCATTCTTTTTCTTGTAAAGGAAACTCATGAGGAAAAAAAAGGGGGGGGGAAATAAAGGATGATGGAGGGAAATATCCAATTAAAAATCATAACCATAAACATGAAAAGGATAAACTCACTCAAAATGGAAGGATAGCAAAATGGATTAAAAAGCAGAATTCAATGATATGTTGTTTGTAAGAAATATATTTTAAAATTCTACAGAACTAAAAATTCACAAAACTAAAATAAATTATTGCCTTAGAATCCATTTGTTTCAACCAAAAATAAAAAAATACCCAACAGGGGTACTAATCATGATTTTAGACAAGAAAACAGTAAAGATAAACCTGATCTAAAAAAATTAAAAGGAAAACTATATTATGCTTTTAGGCACAGTAAACAAAGAAATAATACCTCTACTTAACAGATATGCACTGAATGACATAGCATCTAAATACTGAAAGGAAAAGTTAAATGATTTTCAGGGAGACTTAGAAATTAAAATTATAATAGTTGGGAGATGTATCCTGGTGAGATCTAGAAAAATCTAAGAAACAAGAATGAAGTTAAAGACCTGCAAAGAACTTCAGAAAAGGTAAATATTACATTTTCTGCTAATTACAGAAAGACAATATAAAGCCATATCCATATTTCTTAACTGTGCATTGCACTTTTATAAAAATTATCCACAAATTAAAGCAAAAAAAATTTGATAAGCAAATGCAGATCCTTGCTCCCTGGAAGGAAAGGTATAGCAAATCTGGACAGCATATTAAAAAGCAAAGATATCACTTTGCTCACAAAGGTCCGTATAGTCAAAGCTATGGTTTTTCCAGTAATATATGGCTGAGAATTGAACTTTAAAGAAAGCTGAATGCTGCAGTAATGAAAAGACAGGAATCATTGGCAAAGATCCTGACATTGGGAAAGACTGAAGGGAAACAGAGAAGGTGATAGCAGAGGATGAGATGGATAGATAGTATAATGGAAGCAGTGAATATGAACTTGGACAGACTTTGGGAGATAGTGAAAGACAGAAAGGTCTATGCACTGTGGTCCTTGGTGTCATGAAGAGTCAGATTTAACTGAATGACAATAACAATAACAACAACCAAAAAATTCAGAAAAGCTGAAATATTGTGTCTTTTATTTACCACGACAAAATAAAATTAAAATTAGTAAAGGACCTTTTAAGAAAGAATTCAAACTTAATTCAAACCAATTAATTTAATTCTAAAGAGTTGGTGAATTGAAGAAGGCATAGAAAAAATAGATTATTTCATCAAAAAATGATAATAATTACAGAACACACCAAATATTTTGGAATGCAACCAATGAAGTCTTTCAGGGTATATCAATATTCTTAAAACAAAGAAAAAAATAATGTATCAATGAATTGGGCTAAAAGAACTAGAAAAACAACAAATAAAAAACCAAACTAAATTGTAAATGGAAATCCTGAAAATCAAAACAATAAAACTGAAGCTCAAAAGACCCTGCTTTACAAGTAAAATTAGACCTCAGGCTTTTGAAAACAATAACAAAAGCATCAAACTTATGAAATATTTAAACCTTTATCTAATCTGATTTTAAAAACAGAAGAAACTAAATTTTCAAATATCAGAAATACAAAAGGAGAATTTACAACAAATGGAGAATAAATAAAATAAATTATTAGAAAGGTATTTTCCTAATTGATAATCAATGAAAAAAATATAATTACTTGAAAATAAAATAAAATACTCAGGTTAACAGAGCAAGAAATAGAGAATTAAAATGCAATCCCAGGAAAAGACCCTAAGAAAATTAGAAATGATTATTCAAATAAAAAAATAAACAATCACTTCAGCTTTTTCTGAATTAATAATTTAATTCTAAAAAATATTCAAAAAAATTAATACCAATTTTGCACTAAAATGATCAGGGAAAAATAGGGAAAAAGAAGATACTACCAAGTTACTTCTGTGGTATGAATATATTTAATAAAATATTTGGAAAGACACTACAGCAACATATTTAAAAGATTATGGTCAGCCTTGATTTATGTCAAGAATCCAAGGTTGGTTCAATATCTTGAAAACTATAAACACAATAGATCATATTAACAGAAACAATAAAAATCCTATGATAATAGTAATAGACACATGAAAAGTTTTTGTTAAACTACATCTATTTCTATTATAAACAGTAAAAAAAAAGAAAGGAAAAAGATAGTGATGATTGGACCTTTCTTTAGTATCAAGACAATTAGTGTTTATTTACATAAGAGCTAAATGAAAAGACAGGAATCATTGGCAAAGATCCTGACGTTGGGAAAGATTGAAGGGAAATGGAGAAGGTAATAGCAGAGGATGAGATGGATAGATAGTATAATAGAAGCAGTGAATATGAACTTGGACAGACTTTGGGAGACAGTGATTAGCTGAAATGAAGACATGTTTTTTTCAAGACAACCAAAGGTAAAGCAAGGATTTTACATTTATGGACAGATAGAGAGGATCACTGAAGAAAACAACTTGGAATTAAAAAAATCTTTGCACAAGTTTCTTTGATAAGGTTCTCTCTCTCTCTCTCTCTCAGGCATTCTGGGTTAAGCATAGAGTCACACAGCTAGTAAGTGAAGTTCAAAGTTAAACTCAGGTCCTCGATAAGGTACTGATATTCAAGATCTGTAGAACTGAATCGTGTGTGTGTGTGTGTGTGTAAAACAAGATCCATTCTCCAATAAAAATGAACAGGAAGTTCCCAAAGGAAGAAAGACAAGTTATCAGTAACATTATGAAAAATATGTTCCAAATCACTAAGAGCAATATAAATCAAAGCAACTCTGTTCTTATAAGCAATTGGGGGAAAACCCAAAATATTATTCAAAAAAGGATCTAAGATCTACTCACATATATCAGATGGACAAAAATGATAAAAAATGAAAATGACAATTGTCAGAGAGGATATGGGAGAATTAGTATGATACCATCATTAATGAAGATATGAATTTCTGGAAAGCAATTTGGAACTATGCCTGGAAAGTCACAAAGCTAGTGTATCCCCACCACTTCCAGGCAAATACTCCAAAAAAAATGAAAGAAAACATGTACAAAAATATTCACAGAAGCACTTTTTGTTGCAAGGAGGATATCCATCCACTTGGGAATGACTTGAACAGATGAATATAATGTATTTTTATTGCATCAAAGAAATGAAGAAAGGGATGCATTCAGAGGAACTTAGGACAACTGGTATTAAATAAGTGAGGCAAATAATTTATACAATGATTATGACATTGTAAAGGAAGATAGCTTTGAAATACTTATCAGTGCAATGACCAATTAAGATTCAGAGGACTGATGATGCTTCTAAAATCTTTGCCACCATCTCCTTCGCACTTTCTTCTTAATGCTTTGCCGTCTGACTTCCAACTTCATTATTCAAATGAAACTGCTCTCTCCAAAATTATCAATGGTTTTTCACTTGCCAAATCTAACAAATTTTTCCCCCAAATCCTTATCCTTTTAGATCTCTCTGCAGTCTTTGACATTGCAAATCAGTGGTTTTAAACACATAGAAACAATCCCTGCAGGCCGTATATTGACTTAGAAAATCACACTAGTGTTAGGTATGTTATATTGTATTTTAATTTATTTTGTTAAACATTTTCCATTTCTATTTGGTTCAGTTTTAGGGGAGTTTTGCAATCACATACATGTGCATCATGACACCTGTGGTGTAGATCATACTCCTGATATCCATTTCTAGTTCTCATGACATTGCCCTCTCCTAGTTTTCTCTCAATTGTCTGACCACTTCTTTCTGGATTTTCATCCAGGTCTTGCTTTGCTAACCATAGGTGACTCCACCTTCCCTTCGAAGATATATTTGGGTCCTCTTCTCTTTTCCTCTATACTATTATGATTAGAGATCTTATTGGCTCCTATGAGTTCAATTATCAGCTCTATGTAGCTTTTTAGATCTACTTATCTAGCCATAACCATTTCCTAATCTCCAGTTTTGCATCTCCAATTGCCTAATAGATGTAATGAATTGGATGTTCTTTAGACTTCTTAAATTTAGCAAATCCAAAATTGAATTCATTGTTTTCCCTCTCCATTCTCTATGCCCTTCTCTTTTACTAATTTTCCTATTACTGTCTTGGGCACCACCATCTTCCAGCTGATCAAGTATGTCATGCTTGATTCCTTATTTCTCTCCTTTTCTACATCCAATCAGTTGCCAATCTTGTCAATTCTACCTTCATAACATATCTCAAATACACTCCCTTCTATCTTTTAACATTGCCACTACCATATCCATATATATTTACATATATATATATATATCTAAAACAAGCTTTAGATGTTATATTTGTGATTTAAATTTCAATATACTTTTCACCTTCTTCCCATATTTAGGATCATAAGATTATAGAAAGGAGCCTTAGGGATTGTGAAGTCCAACCATCTTGTAAGACTGAACTTTTGCAGCTGAAGAAATCAAGGTCAAGAGAGGCAAAGTAATTGATTCACAGTCACACAGCATGGATTTGGACCCAGATAATCTAATTTCAAATGCATCACTTCTTCCACTCTATCACACATTATGTTGCTTGGTCTCAAACTATTTTTCCATTTTCATTGGATATTTCCCTTAGGCAAAAAGAGGAAAAGAGCCCTTCTCTTTTTAACTCCTAAGCCACACTGCATCTCCCATTTCTGGACCTTTGCACTGGCTGTCCCACATGCCAGATTGGACTCTCTCCTTCCTTCTGCCTTATCAAGGCACTTTCTTCTTTTAAGATACAGCTCCAGTTCTATGTTTTATGTTAAGTTTTTCTTTTTTTTGGCAAAGCAGAGGGGTTAAGTGACTTGTCCAAGGTCATGCAGCAGGTAGGGAAATAATAATTGTCTGAGGCTGGGTTTGAACTCAGGTCCTCCTGACTCCAGGGTTGGTGCTCTATCCGCTATACCTCCTTGTTGTCCCTGTTAAGTTTTTCTTGACCCTAATTTCCTATTTAATTACTTTATACATTTGTATTTATTAATGTTTATGCTATATATCTTTTTGCTTTTGACTCCCTCATCAAAATATAAACTAATTGCAAATAGAATTATTTTTTCCTTTGTATTTGTATAGCCAGTAGTAGGTGTGAAACACCTATTTTTTAATTTTATAATTTTTTCCCCCATCTCCCTTCCCTCCCCCTACCCCCCACAGAAGGCAGTCTGTTAGTCTTTTTTTTTTTTTAGGTTTTTTACAAGGCAAACGGGGTTAAGTGGCTTGCCCAAGGCCACACAGCTAGGTAATTATTAAGTGTCTGAGACCGGATTTGAACTCAGGTACTCCTGACTTGAGGGCCGGTGCTCTATCCATTGTGCCACCTAGTCACCCCTGTAGTTTTTAATAAAATTGTTTTATCCATCCGTCTCTTGTTGTACAATCATTTTCATAGTACTCCTCTAGTTGATGCTTATCATGAACACTGCAAGGAAAATGAACTAAATGATTCATGAAATTATGCCTTGTTACATTTGAATGTATGGTTAAAAACCAATTTTACCAATTTCTTTATCTACTTTTCCAAAGGAGTCATCCTTCCATTTAGCCTCTACTTTCTTTTGTCTTATTATTTCCTTTATAAAGATACTATTAACTGTGATTCATTATTTGAATTATTATTTGGCTCACTAGTCAAGGTTCTCAGACTTGCAATACAAGCAACCTATTAATTTTTGAAAGTATTCTAGAATCGATAATTTTCATCATCTTTTAATGCTTTTACTATATTTCTGTCATAATTACTTCAGGAATCAAAGAGAAATACAACAGACTGAGGACAATTGAATATTTCCTTGTTTCATGAATTAGCTATGACCAAAGAATTCATCACCAAATGACATCCTACTGATGATAAACTTACCTGTACAAGATCTTTTTTTCTGATAAAGGGACTCAGAGAGGGGGCTTAAGCTTGATCTTTTTCTCCTTGCCCCAAGATTTCCTCTCAGGGACTTGACTGGAAGACTTGGTTCTCCTTTGTTGTTTTGTTGTCATTCTTGAAAAGGACCAATGACATCATGAGAGTGATGAGTTGACTTGCCTGTAATTAAATTTAACTGTGTTAGAGCTGTGCAATGTCCTCAGGTTCCTTAATCACCTCTGGAATATCTTGAGTTTTGACATAGTCTAATATTTCATTAAAAAAAAAAACCCAAAGGGTTAGAAGTCCAAGTTTCCTTAACCAATCCAATTTTTTCAATGCAGTGTCACTCCATTTCATGCAATGGCTTTTGAGGACTTCTAAATTGACCAAGAGCATTTCAAATTTAGTTTAAAACTCATGAATGATTGGTCCAGTCAGCAGAGGCTTTTTGTTAGTTACTCAAAGTGTTTTGGGGGTGATTCAGTCAATTCACACCCTTATACCAGCATAATGTTAAGTAATTATGCTGATAATGGTTATACTAACTTTGGTCTGATATTACATTTATATACATATTACATATACATACAAATCTGGCTCTTGATTAAGATAGTTAGGTTCTATTTACCTATTAAGGAAAGACCTATTTATCTTTATGCTTTTTAGTGTTTTTAACAGAAATAGATATTTATTATTTACTATATGTAGTTGGTTATTTTTTTCATTTTAATATGAGCTGTTGTATTTATAGTTGTAATAATATTGAACCAACCTTGCACTTCTAGTTTGACTCCTGCCTGGTCATAATTCTTTTGATTAATTGTTGTATCTTTGCTAATATCTCATTTAACATCTTTTTTTCATCAAAAAATCATTAGAGGCAGAGCTCTGTCCTCTGCCTCTGGAACAGGACTCTGGAGCTCTGACCACATTCAGATCCTGATCCCAGTCTAGGCCCCCCCATAGAACAGCAGGGCCCCCCGCACCTCAGCCCCGTGGCAGAGGGAGGTGCTTATGGTCATTCACAGACCAGGAGGGAGGACAGAACCTCACACACTGAGACCCTTGTGGGAGTGTCCCAAAAGCTCAGGAAGCACCCCCAAAAAAATAGGTTTAGGCTGGGAAAATGAACAAAGAAACAAGAGGAAGACCATTGAGAAATATTTTGCAAATGAGCCCAAGAAGGATCAAAATACTCAGTCTGAAAATGAGGAAGCACAAGCTCCTGCATCTAAAGACTCCAAGAAAAACAGAAATTGGGCTCAGGCTATGATAGAGCTCAAAAAAGACTCTGAAAATCAAATGAGGGAGTTAGAAGAAAAACTGGGAAAAGAAAGGAGAGAGATGCAGGGAAAACATGAAAATGAAGTCAGCAGCTTAGTCAAGGAAATCCAAAAAAATGCTGAAGAAAATAGCATGCTAAAAACCAGCTTAGGTCAAATGGATAAAACAGTTCAAAAAGTTATTGAGGAGAAGAATGTTTTAAAAAGCAAAATTGGCCAGATGGAAAAAGAGATAGGAAAACTCTCTGAGGAGAATAAATCCTTCAGACAAAGAATAGAATTCAGGGAGATTGATGAATTTAACAGAAATCAGGAATCAATACTTCAAAACCAAAAAAATGAAAAATTAGAAGAAAGTGTGAAATATCTCATTGAAAAAACAACTGATATGGAAAACAGACTTAGGAAAGATAATTTAAAAATTATTGGAATACCTGAAAGTCATGATCAGGAAAAGAGCCTTGACATCATTTTCAAAGAATTACTACAGGAAAATTGCCCTGATGTTCTAGAAGCAGAGGGCAAAATAGAAATGGAGAGAATCCACCGATCCCCCGGAGAAAGAGATCCCAAAAAAACCAACCCCTAGGAATATTATAGCCAAGTTCCAGAACTCCCAAGTCAAAGAGAAAATATTACAAGCAGCCAGAAGGACACAGTTCAAATATCGTGGAGCTGCAGTCAGGATCACACAAGACTTAGCAGCAGCTACATTGGAAGCTCATAGGGCTTGGAATACAACATACTGGAAGGCAAAAGAGCTTAGAATGCAGCCAAGAATGAACTACCCAGCAAGGCTGAATGTCCTCTTCCAGGGAAAAAGATGGACTTTCAATGAACCAGGGGAATTTCAAATGTTCCTTTTGGAATGGCCAGAGCTGAACAGAAGGTTTGATCTTCAGATACAGGACTCAGGTGAAGCATGGAGATTGGAGGAGAGGAGGGGAAATATGAGGGACTTAATGATGATGAACTGCATGTATTCCTGCATAGAAAAATGACACTGATAATACTCATATGAACCTTCTCAGTTAATAGAGCAGGTAGAGGGAGCTTTTATAGTTGAAGCACAGGAGAAAGCTGAATTCGAAGATAAAATATGGTGTAAAAATGGAGTCAATAAGAAAAAAGGGGAAATGGAATGGGAGAAAGAAAAAGGAGAGGGGGAATAGTCCAAGATATTTCACATAAGATTTTTTTTTATTACATTGAGCTATTGCAATGATATGGAAGGGGGAAGGCAAGGGGGGAATGAGGGAACCTTTGCTCTCATCAGAGATGGCTAGGAGAGGAAACAGCAAATATACTCAATGGGGTATAGACAACTGGAGTAAGAAGGAGGGAGGAGCAGGGGAAGGGGTGGGGATGTAAATAAAGGAGGAGAGGATGGACCATGGGGGGACAGTGGTCAGATATAACACATTTTCTTTTTTTACTTCTTACAAGGGGCTGGGATTGGATGGCCTGCACAGGACCATAGGGCCAGGTGTATTCTGGGCCTAAGGGGTAGTATGGGGGCTCAGGACTTCTTGGCCCCAGAGCCAGGGATCTGTCTGCTGCGCTACTCAGTGACCCTACAGCAGAGTCAGAGTGAAAGGAGAGAGAAAATAGAGTACATGGTAGTGGAGAAATAAGAAAGGAGGGAGTTGCGATCAGCAATGGCAACATTGGAAAAATATGGAAGTAACTTTTGTGATGGACTTATCATAAAGAATGTGATCCACTCACGACAGAGTTGATGGTGTTGGAACAAAGACTGAAACACATTTTTTGTTATTATTATTTGGGGGAGGGTGCAGGGCAAGTGGGGCTGGGTGGCCTGCCTGGGGCCACATAGCAGGGTGATCATTGGGTGTCTGGGGCTGGATTCGGACCCAGGTGCTCCTGGCTCAAGGGCCAATGCTCTGTCTGCCACCCAACCACCCCTAATATTATTACTATTTTATTTTATTTTGGGTCTTTTTTTTCCTTCTTTTTGGTTTTTGCAGGGTAGTGGGGATCAGGTGGCTTGCATGTCACATGGCTGGGTGATTATTGGGTTTACGAGGCTGGATATGGACTTGGGTGCTCGTGGCTCTAGGACTGATGCTTTGTCCATTGCACCACCTGGCCATACCTACAATTATTACTATTATTTTTTTTAATTTTAATTTTTTCTCCCCCCCTTTTACTTTTTTGCCCAAGCAAGTCTATCTATATTCAATGGGGGGAGGGGTATTTTGTTTACTTGTAAACAAGTATATCTTATTAATGTAAAGAAAAACATTTGTACAAAATGAGAATAAAAAATAAATTAAATAGATCATCATCAAAAAAATCATTAGAGTCTATTGCTTTTCTTTATCTGGCTTGTTTTTCTCTAGTTTAGGTAACCATATCCTAGAAAAGAATTTGCTCTGATGCCTTCTTTTTGAATTTCTGTAAACATTTAATCTAATATTGGGATTAATTATTCTTTGAATATTTGATAGAAATAAGCCATACAGACAACTATTTTGAATTTTGAGAGAAATAAATTCTAACTTGTGAATAGTAAATTTTGTCCTTTTAAAACATATGTGGTATTTGTTTCATTTTATCTGGTCTTTAAGATCAGAATAACAGTTACAAATTTGAGTGTAATAATGTCAACTTAAGAAATAAAGGCAAGCCTGTTTGTCTCCTAAGTCCAATCAAGGGAGAAGATTTCCATGCTTTGTGAAGATCTTTTAGTATAACTGATAAAGCACAAAGGCTTGGAGTAAGGAATGGCACTTTTCCTGAATTATGGTCCTCAAAGAACAGAAGATGGGATGCCTTTGATGGACAAGTACTGAAAATTTGGCCTACTAAAGATCTTGCCTTCTGATTGTGCAGATGTCTAACTATGCTCCTCAGAAAGCCTCTGGGAGTTGAGTTCCATTGAGCTCCCTTTCATTTCTGATCGACTGCAGGCCTAGATGAACCATAAATACATATAGACCTAATTCTTCTTGTCTTTTATTAAAGTAACAAACTCCACCCAATTATCGAGATCTTTTTCCCTTTAGAAGTTTACTTATGTCTTGTTCAGTTTCTTTTTTCTGAAATTGAGCTATTTAAATTCTTTACTTCTTTTTCTATTTATTTGGACATTTTGTATTGTTTTATATCTTCTTCATTGAAATTGTTAATCTTTTAAAAATTATATATATAGTTAGACAAAATGATTTCTAATAATTTCTTTTATTTCTTCTTCATATGTAGTGATTTATTTTTTTATTCTTGATATTTAGTTTTCCTTTCTCTCAAATATCAGACTAACCAGTAGTTTTTTAAGATATTAGCTTTTGTCTTATCAATTCAATTTTTTGACTTTCAATTTTGATAAATGTCTTCTTTGTTTTTCAGAATCTCCATTTTTATGTTTAAATGGGGATTTTTGATTTGTTGGGTTTTTCTTTTTTTCTGTGGTATGATCTGTTCACCTTTATTGCTGGTAAAAATGTTAAAGAATAACCAATCTAACTCTCAGGCCTTCTTTGACTTGAAATAAAAAATTTTGTTATGTTTCATTATTGCTCAAACTTAGGCAGTAAAATTTTGGACTTGGAGTCAGGAGAGGTTCAATTTGTTCTCAGAAACTAGTAACCTTTTAAGTCTGAGCAAATTATTTAATTCTTGGCCTCAGTTTCTCCCTCGGTAAAATGGGAAAAATTATACTTACAAAAATTGGTGAATTAATACATGCAATTCAGTTGCTTTTCAATTATGTCTGACTCTTCATGATGCCATTTGGAATTTTTCTTGGCAGAAATACTGAAGTAGTTTGTCATTTCCTTTTCCAGATTACTTTACAGATGAGGAAACTGAAGCTGACAAGGTTAAGTGATTTGGTCAGGGTCAGGTTAATAGGTGTCTGAGGCTGGATTTGAAATGAGAAAGATGAGTCCTCCTGACTTCCAAGTCTGGTATAACAACCACTGCACCACCTCTCTGGTCTTGAGAAAACTAAGTTTGAAAGACAGTTCAGGTCCCAGCTCTACTATTTTCTAGCAATAATTTAGATTTTGAGTTTCAAAACTAGAAGGGATAAAGTTGAGGAAATGGAAATACAGAAATCAAGTATATCTTGTCCAAGATCATGTAGTTTGGAAGTAGAAGACTAAAATTCAAACTCAAATTCGTTGATAAACAATTCAGCACTCTTAGCCCTAGGTCATAATGTGACTTTGGATAAGTAAAACATTATGATTCTGATCATCTGTTTTCTTGTCTGACATCAGATGATATTAAAACTTGTCCTGCCTATCTCAGATGGCTATTGTGAAACTGAAAAGAGATAATGAAGATTAAAAACACTATAATATCATAAATTGTTCTATATGACAGCTGTGATGTGAAACAGCAGTTAGGTGGTAGAGTGGATAGAGCACTGGCCTTGGAATAAGGAAGACTTATCTTTATAAGTTCAAGTCCAACCTTAGATTCTTCCTAGTTCTGTGAGACCTTGTTTGCTTCACTTTCCTCATTTGTAAAATGAATTAGAGAAGAAAATGGTAAACCACTCCAATATCTCTGCCAAGAAAATCCCAAATGGGATCCCAAAGAGGTGGATGTGACAGCAATGACTGAACAACAAATTATGTGAAATATTTGTTCAAGATATAAATTGAGGGTGAAAAGCCTGATCAAGCCCAGGAATTCCAGAAACAGAAATGAAGCCACCATTTAAATATGGAATGGAAGATGCTTGCTTTTTTTTTTTTGGCTAAAAATGTATAAAAACTGATACAGAAAAGAGAAAGTTAAGGATGATAATGTCTCAGAAATTTTGTGTCTCTACTTTCCCCAACTTTTTTATTCTCCAGGTCTCACTCTGTCAGTTCTCCTGTCTAAAGTTTAGATTCTGAGAAATTCCAAAGAGTGATGGTACTGGGTCTAATAATGGGAAGTGTCATCATACTGAAAAAAGAGAGGCAAGTTCATGGAAGCCTTTCCACACTAAACTGAGTGGTTAATACTGTTCATAGACTCTCAGCTATACACAAGAATAAAGAGAAGCTATGGCATGGATAAGCAGAATAGCAGATAAACTTTGGATAATACAGAATAGCAAATAAAATCACTTCTCCTGGGCTCTAAATGTAGTATGATAGTTTTCTCCTGAGATTTAGTTTTTCTGAGAAAAAAAGCAACTGATAACAAAAGGAGACATAGCATTGAAATGAATATAGTAGGTACTCAATGAATGCTTCTTACATGAATAAAGTTTTATACAAAAGGTCAAAACAGTGGATTAAGTTTGAAATAATTATTAAAGAATTAGTAAAAATTAGAAATTTAAAATCATTGTCATTATTAGAATATTTGTATAGCTTTGTGATTTACAAAGCACCTTCATATATGTGATCTCATTTTATCTATAGAACAACCCCACGAATAAGCAGGACAATTATTTATAAACCCCATTTTACAAGTGTAGAAACTGAGGCTCAGTAAGTTGCTCTCTGAGGCAGCTGTCTCAATTTTCTAACATCTGATTTGTGTTATCTTTCTGTTTGCAGGTCCTACATTGACCAATGGGCATTTCCAGTATATTAAGTCTTTCTGACTGTCAAAAGATTCTAAGTGATCAGATTGATCACAATGATACTTGATTCAGTTGAGATGGTGAAAACACTTGTGGTGAGATACTTCCAATACCTAGAATGTAAAAGGGCAGCAAAGGAGATGCAAGATAAGTAATATGGAAATCCAGAGAGATGATCTCTGCTTGGAGGGTTTCCAAAATAAGCCGTATTTGAGCTGAGTCTTAAAGTAGCCCTCTAAGACTAGGGATAGCTTCATTTTTTTATTTGAAAAAAATTAGACAAACACAGTTGAATCAAATAAAATGCTATTTATTAATGATAAATCTATCTATCCATTGATTTATCTCTTGAAGCATTTAGTGGTCTGATCTCCATTTTTTTTTGTTTTGTTTTTAGTTTTTTGCAAGACAATGGGTTTAAGTGACTTGTCCAAGGTCAAACAGCTAATAAGTATTATGTGTCTGGACTTGAATTTGAACTCAGGTTTTCCTGACTCCAGAGTCAGTGCTCTTTATCCACTGCACCACCTGGTTGCCCCATGGCCTGATTTCTTTATCCTTCTCCCTTACAGTAAGGAACAGAATGAAGAATTTGGAGCCAGATTAATGATAGAATAAAAGTAAGAATAAGGGATAGGAGGGTTCCTAATATATTTTTGCAATAGAAAGGTCATCTCAAAAGCATTTGTAAGTGAGATTAGAAGGACGATAAATAAACAGAAGAATGGTATATTTTGGAATAGATTATATTAAGCCATCTTTCCAGACTCTATGGAAACACTCCCTAGTCAGCAGCCCTAATGGGTTCCACAGACTTAAAGGTTCTCCTCAAACTAGCTGTTTTCCATATATGTTGAGATATTGCAATATTTCTTTATAGATGCAACTCTAGGGATAACTTTGTTCAATAGTCCTCTGATTACTAATGTCCAATAAGGCATAAAGAAGGGGCACATATTTTATTTTAAAAATATATTTTATATTTGTTTCAATTAGTAAAAATTCACTTCTCACCTTCCAACCCCACCCCATCCCACCCACTGAGCACACAAATGAAAAACCCCATCACAAACATGAACAGTCAATCAAAACAAATTTCCATATTGACCATATCCAAAAAAGATATTTGCATCATTTTGCATTCTAGGTCCTTTACCTCTGTATTTAGAGATGATTAGCATTTTCCATCATCACTCCTTGGAAATCATGTTTATTACACTGAGTTCCTAATTCTTCATAAGTTGTTTGCCTTCACTGTTGTTTTCATTTAAAAAAATTTTGACAAAATACAGCATCCATTCCTATTAAAAACACTAGAGAGTGTAGGAATAAATGGACTGTTCCTTAAAATAATTAGCAATGTGGAGAGACTAGAGGCATTCCCAATAAGATCAGGGGTGAAACAAGGGTGCCCATTATCACCACTACTATTCAATATTGTATTAGAAATGTTAGCATCAGCAATTAGAGAAGAAAAAGAAATTGAAGGAATTAGAATTGGGAAGGAAGAGATAAAACTCTCACTCTTTGCAGATGACATGATGGTCTACCTAGAGAATCCCAAGAAATCATCCAAAAAACTACTGGAAACAATTAGCAATTTTAGCAAAGTTGCAGGTTATAAAATAAAACCTCATAAATCCTCAACTTTTCTATATATATCTAGCAAGAAACAGCAGGAAGAGCTAGAAAGAGAAATCCCATTCAAAGTAACCTCAGACAATATAAACTATTTGGGAGTCTATTTGCCAAGACAGACTCAGAATCTTTTTGAAAATAATTATAAAACACTTCTCACGCAAATTATATCAGATTTAAGTAACTGGGCAAATATCAACTGCTCATGGATAGGCAGAGCTAATATAATAAAATGACAATTCTACCAAAACTAAACTATCTGTTTAGTGCCCTACCAATCAAAATTCCAAAAAATTACTTTAATGAGTTAGAAAAAATTGTAAGTAAATTCATATGGAGAAATAAAAAGTCAAGAATTGTCAGGAGCTTAATGAAAAAAAGTGCAAAAGAAGGTGGCTTAGCCCTACCTGATCTAAAATTATATTATAAAGTATCAGTCATCAAAACTGTTTGGTATTGGCTAAGAAAAAGAGTGGTGGACCAGTGGAATAGACTAGGTGTAAAAGCAGGAGATAATTATAGTGATCTGCTGTTTGATAAACCCAAAGAGTCCGATCATTGGGATAAAAACTCCTGCTTTGATAAAAATGCTGGGATTATTGGAAGTTAGTATGGAAGAAACTTAGATTAGAACAACACCTCACACCCTTTACCAAGATAAGATCCAAATGGTTACAGGACATAGACATAAAAAACAATACTATAAGCAAATTAGAAGATCAAGGACTAGTTTACCTGTCAGATATATGGAAAGGGGAGCAGTTTATGACTAAGGAAGAGTTGAAGAACATCACCAAAACCCAATTAGATGATTTCGATTACGTTAAATTAAAAAGCTTTTGCACAGATAAAACCAATGTAACCAAAATCAAAAGAAATGTAGTAAATTGGGAAACAATCTTTACAACTAATGATTCTGACAAAGGACTCATTTCTAAAATATACAAAGAACTGAGTCATATTTTTAAAACAAAAAGCCATTCCCCAATTGACAAATGGTCAAAGGATATGCAAAGACAATTTACAGATGAGGAGATCAAAGTAATCCATAGCCATATGAAAAAATGCTCTAAATCATTAATCATTAGAGAAATGCAAATTAAAGTTTCTCTGAGGTACCACCTCACACCTCTCAGATTGGCCAATATGACCAGGAAGGATAATGATCATTGTTGGAAGGGTTGTGGGAAATCTGGGACACTATTACACTGTTGGTGGAGCTGTGAACTCATCCAACCCTTCTGGAGAGCTATTTGGAACTATGCCCAAAGGGCAACAAAAATGTGCATACCCTTTGACCCAGAAATACCGCTACTGGGTCTATACCCTGAAGAGATGAAGAAAAAAGGGTAAAAACATTACTTGTACAAAAATATTTATAGCAGCCCTATTTGTGGTGGCAAAGAATTGGAAATCAAGTAAATGTCCTTCAACTGGGGAATGGCTTAGCAAACTGTGGTATATGTATGTCGTGGAACACTATTGTTCTATTAGAAACCAGGAGGGATGGGATTTCAGGGAAGCCTGGAGGGATTTACATGAACTGATGCTGAGTGCGATGAGCAGAACCAGAAAAACACTGTACATGCTAACAGCAACATGGGAGTGATGTTCAACCTTGAAGAACTTGCTCATTCCATCAGTGCAACAATTGGGAACAATTTTGAGCTGTCTGCAAAGGAGAATGTCATCTGTATCCAGATAAGGAGCTGTGGAGTTTGAACAAAGTGCAAGGACTATTCCCTTTAATTTAGAAAAAAACAGATATCTTATTGTCTGATCTTGTTACCTCTTAGACTTCTCTTCTTTAAGGATATGATTTCTCTCTCATCACACCCAATTTGGATCAATGTACAATATGGAAGCAAAGTAAAGACTGACAGAGTGCTTTCCATGGGGGTGTGGGGGGAGGGAAACAAGATTGTGGGGGAATTGTAAAACTCAGATAATTAATATCTTTAATAAAAATAAATTAAAAAAATTTTTGTTGATTCTGCTCACATCAATTTGCTGGGAAGACTATAGCAGTCTTCCCAGGTTTCTTTGAAGCCCTCTCCCTCACCATTTTTTTTAGGTTTTTGCAAGGCAAATGGGGTTAAGTGGCTTTCCCAAGGCCACACAGCTAGGTAATTATTAAATGTTTGAGACTGGATTTGAACCGAGGTACTCCTGACTCCAGGGCCGGTGCTTTATCCACTGCAACACCTAGCTGTTCCTCCTTCACCATTTCTTACAGCATAATAGTATTCTAATACTTTTTATATACCATTCTCACAACTTATGGACTTCTTAGATTCATTTATTACTTCAAAAAGAGCTATAGTTACATTTGTACATCTTTTGAGTTTGTTTTGCGAACACTAATCCCTTCCCTTAATCTACCCTCCAATTTTCTCTCCTCTCTGACCCCTTGTCCTATAATTTCTCTATTGAGTGAAATTTATTTCAGGACTCCATAATATGTGCACGCTTGCTTTTTTTAGTCAATTCAGATGAGAGTAAGTTTCATGCGTCAGCTTAGCTACTCTCTTATCCTCTCTTCTTGAT
This sequence comes from Macrotis lagotis, assembly GCF_037893015.1. Taxonomy (NCBI): domain Eukaryota; kingdom Metazoa; phylum Chordata; class Mammalia; order Peramelemorphia; family Peramelidae; genus Macrotis; species Macrotis lagotis. Next base: position 207,174,601 of record NC_133664.1, on the reverse strand, counting down.
TGTATAGATGTCTACTTGTGCACTCTAATTATGTGAGTTAATTTTCTCTAAAGTTCCTTCCCCCCTCCTAGTATGTTCCTCTTTCTCCCCTGTTTCTACTCTTTCTGTTTTGTTTTTGCAAGGCAATGGGGTTAAGTGACTTGCCCAAGGCCACACAGCTAGGTAATTACTAAGTGTCTGAGCTGGATTTGAACTCAGGGCCTGAGTGCTCTATTAACTGGACCACCTTGCTGCCTTGCTTTCCACTCTTGAGATCTTTAAGACATGAGAATCACTCAGGGAGATACACGTTTCATCATTTCTCACCTGTGTATGTTCCTTTGAACTAGATCCCAGGAATGTCATCATTAGGAAATGTTGCAAGATTTTCTATCTTGGTACTTATACCTTATTAGTAAACCTTATTAATACTTTCTGCCCTGCTCCCTCCCCCCCCACAGACACAGACACAGACACACACACACACACACACACATACACACGCATATTGGAGGGCACAGCAAGGAACTCTTCTTAAAGGTTCCATTTAAAGCAAGCTCCTAGACCAACTATGTCTTCATTTCCCCTCCTTCACCCCACCTCACTTCCCTCCCCCTCAGATTAGATGCCATAATGATCATGTCTCCATTGTGGGTATCTTTCCTTCCCCTTTCTTTCTCTCTCTGCCTCTCCCTCCCACCCTCCATCATTTTTCAGTTTCCCTGCTTCTATGCTATTTTGTCCCATTAGATTATGAGTCTCTTGAGGGCAAGAATTGTCTTACTTTTCTTGTATTTGCATACTAAGCACTTACTACAATGATTGGAACAAAGTAATCATCTAATAAATGTTCATCAGTTGACTTCTCCTAGCTGAATATAAGCAGTTTACCCTTATTTTTTTATCATTATTAGTTGAACTTCAGTTTTTCTTTGCAGCTCTGATCTTTTCATCAGGTATGTTTGGAAGTTCTCCATTTCACTGAAAGTCCCTTTTCCTCCTGTAACATAATCCTGAATTTTACTGAGGAAGTTATTCATTTCTTTGCCTTCCTGAATATTGTTCCAGATTTTCTACTCAATTATAGTGGTGGCTGCTAAACCATGTTTGATTCTGACTGATTCCTTAGTACTTGAATTTTTTTCTGGCTTTTTGCAGTATTTTTTGTTGATTTAAAAACTTTGGGTTTTAACTATGATTCTCTTTAATTTTTCATTTGAGAGTTTCTTTCAGTAGTTGACAGATTATTTGAGATATGGGGCCACTGAGAAAATATTACTCAGAAGAAGCAGGAAGACTTTCAGGCAATGATAGTCCTTGGGACAGGAAACTTAAGGTCAAAATCCATATGTATATCTTGAAGGGATACTGCAGATGGACAGTGAGTTTAACCTAGACTTGGTCAAGATAAGGTGAATAGATATGGCTAATTATATAGCACCTTCAAGGATTCCAAAGGAGTTTCCTGAGAAAAAATTCACCTTCTAAACGTCATTTTTTTTTCAGTAATGCTATATGATCCTTAATCATGGAATGCCACAATATCTAAAATACACAAATTGTGGTTAAACCAAGGGCAATGGAAAGATGCATGGAGGATAAAATGAGACTACAGCTTATAACCAGCAATGATTTAGACAATGAGCAGTGTCAAATGAGAAGTAATGTAGTCTCAGCATTGGGATGTACTTGGGAGGCATCTAGTAAATCCATACCAGTATTTCTGAATCTTTTTCATTGTAACCTAATATTGCACTATCTTTTTTTTGGGGGGGGGGTTGCTACATCACAGTTTATGCATATTGGTCTTTTGGGAAATGTATTATCCAGAAAATTTATAATGGAAAAATATATGTTCCATCATGTAGCAAGTATAAGGGATAAGGTGAATTAATCTGAATGTTACACTAGTAAACATGAAATATTAAAAGACCTAAGTGATGACCTCTGGCATGTTGGGAATATCTACTGAGAATTTCCTGGAGGCTAAGGATGGGCAAGTATTATATGATATAAAAAGGCATATATGGGTATTTATTTGTTGCAAGATGTCAAAGATGGCCCTGGTCTTTGATTTAAGAATAGCTATACTACAAATTGCCTCTTTTTACCCCTTCAGTATTTCCAATACTTTCATAACTTTTCTGGAATTTCAAGGCAGTTATGGGAAATTAGGATAAAAATTGCAAATAGGTACAAATGTTCCTAAAGGTTGTCTACACTCTGATACTGGGAAGAAGGGAATAGAATTAAATAATCCTCACTTAACCAGATTTAAGGACTAGCTATCTTATATTTAAAACCCAAATTATTATAGTTATAGTTACTTAGGTAAGTGCTTTTGTATGCTAGCCATGGTAGACTATGATTCTGAGTAACAAAAGAGCTGAAAAAAAAAACTATGTTAATTGGCATGTTGACCCAAGTAGCCTTCTTCTAAAAGAGTGATAGTATGTTCTTGCCTCAATAGGATCAGCAGGATGGTAAACCTTTGGTGGATGACAGTTATGAAGACAGAAGAAGTATTAGAATGTAGCATGTCCATGATTCTACAGCAGTCTATGTGGATGAAGTGCAAATAGTCAGAGACGTTTAAAGAAGGATTATGTCAAGAGATTGTGAAAGTTGGGTTAGAGAAGTAGCAAGGGTCACAGACAATCACAGGTAGATGGAACTATGAGAACTCAGGTAGGAGAGCCATGATGACTCTGAGGTCTAAATGATCCTTTGCAATGGAGCATGATTTTTCCTACATGTTACTTAGAGAGAAGAACCTGCCATTTTGTGAGTCTCTAGGAGATGTATTCATATCTGTATGGAGAAGAGAATGATTGTATTGCTTGTCTTTTCCTGTAATTTGTTTGACGATTTTCCTCTAGTTAATTACTTTGTGGTTCCTTCCTGGTATGTTAATAGCATCTGCTCAAAGTTCAAGATATGTATCATTTCTTATTGAATCCAGTAATACATAGAATACCACCATTACTGGAAATGCATGCTATAAAAACATTATACCTTTGTATTTTTTTTGCAGTTGTATTCTTAAAAATAATTCTTTTTTTTTTTCAAGGCAATGGGGTTAAAGTGGCTTGCCCAAGGCCACACAGCTAGTTAATTATTAAGTGTCTGAGCCTGGATTTGAACTCAGATACTCCTGACTCCAGGACCAGTGCTCTATCCACTGCGCCACGTAAGCTGCCCCAAAATAATTCTTTTTAAAAAAACATATTTATTTTTAACATTTAAAAATTTTGAGTTTCTTATTCTTTCCCTTCATTCAGCTTCTCCCCCACTGAGAAGGCAAGCAATTTGATTACAATTATGCATGTTATGGGTTTATTTTAAAGCATACAATGTGATATTAAAAATAAAGCCAACTACAAATGTAAAAAAGACCTTTATCAATGTTAGCATTAATGTACCAGGATATTTGGTTTCTTGACATTGCCTTGCGATAAAGTTTAAAATATCTGTGGGGTGTGAATTTTCTTTATAAAATCATTATCATGTTGAGTGAAAAAAATTATGCATGTTAAATCAGGCAATACATTTCCATTTTAGCCATGTTATGACTTTAGATTTTGAAAGGGATCGTAAAGGTTTGATCTGGTACAATGCCCTTATTTTAGTAGCAAGTGGCAGAGTAAAGAGCCAGCTGTTATGACCTTATGTCATATACTCTTTGAGGAAACTGAGGCTTAGAGCATTTAATTGTCAGATTTAGAATATAACTCCAAATTTCATCTTTTCTGAAATCAATCTCTTTCCACTAGACCACAGTGAGTATCTCTATTAATCTTGCTTTCCTAGGGCAAATACAATAATGATATATCTGGTTGACCCAAGCTCTGTGACCTGTGCATTCCCATCTTCCTACTTTTGATCAATATTGTTTCCTTCAAGAGAGTGTCTTACCCTGTATCCAAATTCTATCCATCCTTGAAGACCTATTTCATGTTGTATCTTCATCATGAAGCCTTTCCTGATCAATTCAACCCAAATGAATTATTTTTTCTTCTGAGTTTGAATAATTATTATTATCCATATCATACATCTGACATTAATGCTTGGCCTTATAAAATTTCTTCTGATTGTTATTGAACTTTTTATTATTATTTAATGCTGTAAACATCTATGACTCTCAAACTAGAGTTTAAGCTTCCTGAGGGAAGGTACTCATGCTTATAAGTGTTGGTATACCAGTGAACTAAGTCCAGGGCTGGGCACAAAAGATACTCATTAAATACTAGTTTTATGGAAGAATTAGTGAATTAATGCTAACTATTTTTATTTTTGCCTTAAGGGAAAGATGAAAAAGAAACCAAAAAATTCATTTAACAAATAATTTATTGGGGGTTTTCTGTGCATAATGATGTACTTTCTCCTAAAGTTTTAGAGATATATAGGATCTTAGAGATCATCAGGTCCCAATCCTTGAATTTACATCTGAGGAAACTGAGATCAAGAGACTTCATCAAGGTCCCACAGTAAGTGGGATGAGCAAAGCTGATTATTTGCTATTTATGTCTTTATCCAAGTCTTTGACAAAAATGTTAATAATATAGGACCAAGGTCAGATCCCTGGGATACTCCAATGAATATCTTGTCTAAGTTGATAACAAACCTTTACTGATAACCCTTTGGGCCCACTGATTTACCTGGTTCTAAATCTACCTGCTATTGCCTACTCCAAATGTCCTCATCCATAAAATATTATAAACTAACATGAAAATTATATAATCTGTTAAATGTTTTGCTAAAAATCTATGAAACTATAGTTAAAAATATAGGCAACTATATATATATATATATATAAACTATATATAAAACTCTACATACATACACACATACATATATATAGATATATATTTATAAAACATTCCTCTGATCTATGAAACAAGGAAATCTAGGGGGGAAAATTAGGCTAATCTGGAATGACCCAAGTAATTTTTAGAAGGCAATACTGATTTGATTCTAACTGAAGGTAGATCAATTATATAGCAGTTTGAATGGTAGACCAAGAAATCTAGCAATGGCAGCTCATAACAAGACAGTGTTATAGCACTACTGAGGAAAATAGAGGGGTTTTTTTTATCTGAAGGGGGGGATTTGTGAAGAAAGTGTGTTATAAACCTTTTATAAGTTTTATTGTTATTAATCTTTCTAATGATGAATATTTTCACTTTTAAATTCAATCTGGAACCAAATTGTAAGAATTAGTGGAAAAATTAGATTGGGAGCTTTTTGAGGGTAGGGACTATCTTTTTTCTTTTTTTCTGTATCCCTAATGCTTAGTATAGTGCCTGGAACATAATAGATACTTAATGTTGTTCTTTGTTTTTGTTTCATTTTATGTTTTGGCAAGGCAGTGAAGTTAAGTGACTTAGCCGAGATCACACAGATAGGGAATTATTAAGTGAACTTGGGTCTTCTTGACTCCAGAGTGGGCGCTCTATCCACTGTGCCACCTAGCTACCTACCCCTGTCCTTCATTCTCTAAGAAGACCATGACATCAGGAAGGTGATTCCATGACAAGCACATGAATTAAATCTGAGTGAGGAAGGGGTTGCTGTGCTAAGTCACCAGCCTCCCTTTCTCCTCCAGAGTCATCTGGTTCCAGTGGCCAGATATAGATCAGGATGAATGGAGATGGCCCTGGATGTAAGGCAATCAGGGTTAAGTGATTTGCCCAGGATCACACAGCTGGTTATGGCAAATGCCTGAGGCAGAATTTGAACTTAGGTCCTCTTGAATCCAGGGTCAGTTCGCTGATTTTTGTCAGAAAATCAAGAACCTGGTTCTAGAGTGGTTATTTGAGACTGGAGTGACCTTGGACAACCATGTCATTTCTCTTGGTCTCATTTTCCTCATTTGAAAAATGAGTAGATTAGGGGTGGCTAGGTGGCGCAGTGGATAGAGCACCAGCCCTGGAGTCAGGAGTACCTGGGTTCAAATCCAGTCTCAGACACTTAACAATTACCTAGCTGTGTGGCCCTGGGCAAGCCACTTAACCCCATTTGCCTTGCAAAGGAAACCTAAAAAAAAAGAGTGGATTGGAGTAGAAGATCTCTAAGGTCCTTTCTGGTCATTTTCTTTTTAAATCTAGTTCAATCTCCCACCCCCCCACCCCCACCCCCCGGCCCCGTTTATTGATGCCTTTTGGTTTTTCATCACATTCATCTCTTTTAACCTTTTCATCATAGTTCATTCCTGAATATATTACATTCCCTTCCCACCCTAGTAAGCCTTCCCTTGTACAAAAGTTAAAATAAAATAAGCAAAATCAACTGATATCATTTACATTGGAAGCAAATACAGGCTCATAGTTATTCCTCTTCTCTCACCATGAGAAGAGAATTGAGTATTTCTCAATTTCTCCAGGGATGATTGCTCATTATAATATCAGTGTTTAGTTTTGTTTTATTACTCTTTCTACCTAATATTTCTACTGATCATGTGTAGTGTGTTGTTTATCTGTCTCTATTTATTTAATTATGCATTACTTCATAAATGTCATTCCATACTTTTCCTGAATTCTTTTTATTCTTTGTTTCTTAAAGCACAATATTATTCCATTAAATTTATATGCTAGAGTCTGCTAAATCATCCTCTGGGTATGATGTATTTATCTAATGTCCAGTTCTGCACTCTCATAAAAACTGCTACTATGAGTCATTTTTGATACAAAATTCCACATCGTTTTTTTTCACAATGTCAAACCTCCTATTTTATAGAAGATGAAACTAAGACACAGGGAGGAAAACTAACTAAACTTAGGTCTCATAGTCAATGGTAGAACTCAGACTAAAACATAGGTCTTCTTTTTTAAATCTAATGGTCTTTCCCCTCTACCACCCAGAATTTAAAGAATCAAACTTCACTGGACCTGTTTCCTCCTCTGTAGAATGATGAGGGAGTTGTACTGGATGGTATCTAAGGTCTCTTCCATCTGCTAACATCCCATGCTTCTATGAAGTGAACTGAATGAATTGAATTGAAAATTAAGTTTCATGAATATAGATGCAAAAATCCTAAATAAAATCTTAGCAAATCAACTACAAGTCATCACTAGGATAATACATTATGATCAAGTAGGATTTATTCCAGGAATGCAGGGTTGGTTCAATATTAGGAAAACTGTTAGCATACTCAATTATATCAATAACAAACCTATCAGAAACCATATGATCATATCAATAGATGCTGAAAAGGCTTTTGACAAAATACAGCATCCATTCCTATTAAAAACACTAGAGAGTGTAGGAATAAATGGACTGTTCCTTAAAATAATGAGCAGTATCTATCTGAAACCATCAACAAGCATTATACTCAATGGGGAGAGGCTAGAGGCATTCCCAATAAAATCAGGGGTTAAACAAGGGTGCCCATTATCACCACTACTATTCAATATTGTATTAGAAATGTTAGCATCAGCAATTAGAGAAGAAAAAGAAATTAAAGGAATTAGAATTGGGAAGGAAGAGACAAAACTCTCACTATTCGCAGATGACATGATGGTCTACCTAGAGAATCCCAAGAAATCATCTAAAAAACTACTGGAAACAATTAGCAATTTTAGCAAAGTTGCAGGTTATAAAATAAACCCCCATAAATCCACAACTTTCCTATATATGACTAGCAAGAAACAGCAGGAAGAGCTAGAAAGAGAAATCCCATTCAAAGTAACCTCAGACAGTGTAAAATACTTGGGAGTCTATTTGCCAAGACAGACTCAGAATCTTTTTGAAAATAATTATAAAACACTTCTCACACAAATTAAATCAGATTTAAATAACTGGGCAAATATCAACTGCTCATGGATAGGTAGAGTTAATATAATAAAAATGACAATTCTACCAAAACTAAACTATCTGTTTAGTGCCCTACCAATCAAAATTCCAAAAAATTACTTTAATGAGTTAGAAAAAATTGTAAGTACATTCATATGGAGAAATAAAAAGTCAAGAATTGCCAGGAGTTTAATGAAAAAAAAAGTGCAAATGAAGGTGGCTTAGCACTACCCGATCTAAAATTATATTATAAAGCATCAGTCATCAAAACTGTTTGGATATTAGCTAAGAAATACAGTGGTGGATCAGTGGAATAGACTAGGTGTAAAAGTAGGAGAGGATTATAGTAATCTGCTGTTTGATAAACCCAAAGAGTCGGAACATTGGGATAAAAACTCCCTCTTTGATAAAAACTGCTGGGATAATTGGAAGTTAGTATGGAAGAAACTTAGATTAGACCAACACCTCACACCCTTTACCAAGATAAGATCCAAATGGTTACAGGACTTAGACATAAAAAACAATACTATAAGCAAATAAGAAGATCAAGGACTAGTCTACCTGTCAGATCTATGGAAAGGGGAACAGTTTATGACTAAGGAAGAGTTGGAGAACATCACTAAAAACCAATTAGATGATTTCGATTACATTAAATTAAAAAGTTTTTGCACAGATAAAACAAATGTAATCAAGATCAAAAGAAAAGTAGTGAATTGGGAAACAATCTTTACAACTAATGATTCTGACAAAGGACTCATTTCTAAAATATACAGAGAACTGAGTCATATTTTTAAAACAAAAAGCCATTCCCCAATTGACAAATGGTCAAAGGATATGCAAAGGCAATTTACAGATGAGGAGATCAAAGCAATCCATAGCCATATGAAAAAATACTCTAAATCATTAATTATTAGAGAAATGAAAATTAAAGCTATGCTGAAGTACCACCTCACACCTCTCAGATTGGCCAGTATGACCAGGAAGGATAATGATCATTGTTGGAAGGGATGTGGGAAATCTGGGACACTATTACACTGTTGGTGGAGCTGTGAACTCATCCAACCCTTCTGGACAGCTATTTGGAACTATGCCCAAAGGGCAACAAAAATGTGCATACCCTTTGACCCAGCAATACCACTACTGGGTCTATACCCTGAAGAGATGAGGAAAAAGGGTAAAAACATTACTTGTACAAAAATATTTATAGCAGCCCTGTTTGTGGTGGCAAAGAATTGGAAATCCAGTAAATGTCCTTCAATTGGGGAATGGTTTAGCAAACTGTGGTATATGTATGTCATGGAACACTATTGTTCTATTAGAAACCAGGAGGGACGGGATTTCAGGGAAACCTGGAGGGATTTGCATGAACTGATGCTGAGTGCGATGAGCGGAACCAGAAAAACACTGTACATGCTAACAGCAACATGGGAGTGATGTTCAACCTTGAAGGACTTGCTCATTCCATCAGTGCAACAATTGGGAACAATTTTAGGCTGTGTGCAAAGGAGAGTACCATCTGTATCCAGATAAGGAGCTGTGGAGTTTGAACAAAGTACAAGGACTATTCCCTTTAATTGGGGGGGAAAAAAAACCCAAATGTCTTATTGTTTGATCTGGTTACCTCTGAGAATTCTGTTCTCTTTAAGGATATGACTTCTCTCTCATCACACCCAATTTGGATCAAGGTACAACATGGAAACAAAGTAAAGACTGATGGAGTGCTATCTGTGGGGTGGGGGTGGGGGGAGGGAAGCAAGATTGGGGGAAAATTGTAAAACTCAAATAATATCTTTAATAAAAATTTTTTTAAAAAAAGAAAATTAAGTTTCAAAAGAAGGAATTCAATTTAGATGTAAGGATGAGCTCCATTTTTAACTGCTGTCATAAAATGGAAGAGGACACCAATGACCATACAGAGAGATGTTCCAGAAATCTTTTTAGAAATTCATCTAAAGGTTCTAAGACAGCAACAACCTGCTGGAAGTTATTGGGGGTGCAGTGGAGGTTTGGCTTCAAGATCTCTCAGGAAGGGTCCACACCACCCTACTCAAGGGTCCATGTAGTAGTCCTGCCTCACCACCCCAACCCCCTGAGGGAAAAGAATGATACACTGCTGGAGCAGATATTGGATAGTCCAATAATTATAGCAGATAAATGTGTAAATCCTGAAACAAAGTTTCTGTTATCCTCACTCAAAGAGTGAAAAAGGTTATCCACTATTCTGTTCAATCCAACAAAAGTACAAAACAACAGACTTTGAAAGTAATAAAACAGTGAGGGAAAATATGAAGATTGGGTGGGTCCATATGAGGTTTTCATTCATCCTGTGAGGGAGAGAAAATTTTTTTTTGTCAAACTGTTGATCGAAGTGATAGAGATTTTACAGCAATATATGTGTTAATATAATAAATTACTTCTGCATAAAATGTTTAGAATAAGGATCTTAAATGGGATAAATGCATCCTAGCTGTCAAATTAGGTTGAAGAACCAAGATGAACCTCCTTCTGTTTTGCACTCTGCCTGGGCATCTGGGTCATCTCTGTTTCATCTTCATTTTTCACAGTGGTCATTCTTTGTTAATTTGTTTTTCTTTCTTTGAGGCAAGTGGGGTTAAGTGCCCAGGGTCATGTGAGTAGTAAGTGTCTAGTGTCTGAGGCCAGATTTGAATTCAGGTGCTCCTGACTCTAGAGACCATGGTCTATCTACTGTGCCACCTAGCTGGCACTATTCTTTCTTAACTTTACAAATTTACCTCAATTTAGTGTACATAGTACACTAAAAATTCATACTTTAGAAGTGTCCCTTGACCAAAATGGAATATGTACAGAAAGATACATCTGCATAATTTCTATATGATAGAATCTGGATAATTTTAATTTGGCTTAATATTAAGGCAGTTATGATGACTTCCCAATTGATAATGCTTTTAATATGCATGTATATATATATACATATATATATATGTATACCCATATGGATAAATGTACATTTCTATATAGATATATTTCTTTCTCTGTCTGTCTGTCTGTCTCTCTAACTACATACATAGTTACTGACTAGGACTCCATCCAGAAATATTCTTATTTAATAAATAATGCTAAAATGTAAAAAAAAAATGTTAATGCAAATTAAGTTATATATAACAAATAAAACTTGTATTATTTTATTAAATAAAAAGAGAAGGAATTGGTCTAGGACTATGTCCATCCTGTCTCAATGTCAGAGAATGGAATTGTTGACTTCTGAAGATTCCTTCCAGTCTTAGGATTCAGGGTTTCTTTGATTCCTAGAATTGTTGGCTAGAAGAGTCATGCTTACAATAAATTGCTGTATGTAGGGGACTAAAGGTGACAGGAATCATGTTTTTGGCCAGAGACAGCTGTCTGTTTGCCAATACCTCATCAGCTGCCCAGGCTTTCTCTACACCACTTCCTTTGCTGTTTCTCAAAACTACTGTAAATTGGCACTAAGGAAGTGAAGGCACAATGGACCAGGGATTTGGCCAAATCTCTGCATCAGGGTAGAGACCAAATGAACGATGATATTCCTCCTTCCTGGGAAGCTACTGTTGCCTTTTTGTCTGTGACCTCTAACCCAGGGAGACAGTGAGTACAGTGAAAGGCAAAGAACATTAGATTTGTTTGGAGTTAGAGGACTAGCTCTGCTGCTCAACTGCCAATGAGACTTCAGTCAATTCATTCCCAGGCCTTCAGTTTCCTCATCTAAAAAAATGATAGGGCCCTATTCCTCTGAGATATTTTTCCTGCTCTAACTTTGATATGGCAATTCTATTTTTTTCTTCCTATCCACTCAGTAAATATTTTTAATAGCTCACCATTTGCATAACATGAAACTCAGTTTCAAAATACTACCTGTGTAATTTTTTTCCCAATCTACTTCCTAGGTCTCTTGTCAACAAAATAACAAATGCTCTCGTAGAAGCAATCTATAATGAAAGAAGAAAATAGAATAATTGGTTTAGAGTTGGAAAAGACCTCATATTCTCAGATGGAGTGATCACTTCTCCCAGAGTTCCTAACATTTCTACCCCAGAAACCAGTTCCTCCCTGTTAGTAAAAAATCAGATACAAAGTTGAATTGCTTCTTTTTGGTCCCTTGGTGGATAGAGCACTGGACTTGGAGTCAGGAGGATGGGAGTTCGAATCTTGTCTCAGTCACTTGACACTAGCTGTGCAACCTTGGACAAGTCACTTGTCTGCTTTGCATCCAGAGCTATCTCCAGTTGTCCTGATTCATATTTGGCCACTGGACCCAGATGGCTCCAGTGGAAAAAGTGAGGCTGGTGACTTAGCACAATACTTCTCACTCAAATTCAATTCATGTTGCTTGTCATGGCATCACCTCCCTAATGTCATGGTCTTCTTTGAGAACAAAGGCCAAACATCATCGTTATCACCCTTTTGAAGAATGAAATTATCCTAAGAAGAGTCAAACATTTGCTTGTCTATCTCTGATACTTACTATGTGTTAGTTACTATACTAGATAACTCAGTTATTGAGAGAAAAATTAAATAATCCTTGCTTTCAAGGAACTTATTTTCTATTGGGGGAATGACATACATTCGTAAGTATATAAAAATAAAATAAGAGCAGAATAAATGCAAAGTAGTTTAAATGCAAGAAAAAGAGGGTGCTAGCAGCTGAAATAATTTATATAGATGATATCTATGACTTGAAGGAAGTGAGGGATTCAATGAGGCAGGGTTAAGGAGGGAATATATTCCAGGCAAAAGGGAAGACCAGTGCAAAGGCAAAGTGTCATCTGTGAAAAACAGCTAGACCATTGAGATTTGGCTAGACCATTGAGAAGGAAAGAAGAAAAGAAACAAAGCAAGCTTTTCAAATATTATCTCATGTAAACCTTGTGATATAGGTGCTTTTATTATTTTCACATTACAGTTGGGAAAACTGAGGCAGAGATTAAGTGATTTGTCCAGTCACACTGCCAAAAACTGTCCAGACACATTTGAATTCGGATCTTTCTGATTCCAAACCCAATGCTCTATCTACTGTGCCACTTAGCTTATGAGACAGGAATATTTTTTAATTGAAAACTTTTTTTTCAGTGAAAAGCATCTTTTCTTTCCCTTCCATCTTTTCTAACCCCATTGAAAAAGAAAAGGGGAAAAAAGTCTTATAACAAATATGCATCACCAAGAAAAACAATTTCTGTACCAGGTATGTCCAAAAAATGTATATTTCTTTCAGAGTCTTGAGCCTATCACTTCTTTATTAGAACTTATGCCAGTTGGTCACTTCATTGATCAGAATTCTTAAATCTTTTAAAGTTGTTTTTAAAATGTTGTCATTGTATAAAGTTTTGCTGGTTTTATTCACCTCAATCTGTGTCATGACAGACATTTTCCCCAAATGACCCCTTTTGAGATTTCTTATGTCATAATAGCAATCTACTACATCCACATAGTATGATTTGTTAAGTTGTTCTCCAACTCATGGGTACCCTTTAATTTCCAGTTTTTTAACTCCTCCAAAAAGAGCTGATAAAAATATTTTCATACATCTGGATACTTTCTCTCTTTCTTTTATCTCTTTGGGTCTAGACTTAATAGTGGTAGTTCTTGGTTAAAGGCTATGCACAATTTAGTAACTTTAGGGGCATATATAGATGTAAACTGATTTCCATAATGACTGGACCAATTCACAACTTCACTAACACATCAATATATCTGTTTTGCATCCCTCTAGCAATTGTCTTTTTCCTTGGTATTTCCTTAATGGGATTTCCTTAAGGAAAAGCACATTGGTAGGATATAATTTGCAACATAAATTGTCTCATGACATGAAGGACCTGGGTATGTTTCTGCTAAATTTCCTTTTTTTATTGATTCTCTATTTGGGATCCTTATCCAATGACCAATAAGTGAATGTACTACAAAAGCAACTGAATAATATCAGTATTGGTACTCACCTTAAATGAAATGAAAAAGTAAAGCAAATTGCAGCTAAAGGATATCTATTTTTTTGTTTTGTTTTTGCAAGGCAATGGGGTTAAGTGGCTTGCCCAAGGCCACACAGTTAGGTAATTATTAAATGTCTGAGACCAGATTTGAACTCAGGTACTCCTGACTCCAGGGCCAGTGCTTTATCCACTGTGCCACCTAGCCACCCCTGTACCACCTAGCTGCCCCTAAAGGACATCTAATGGGATGGCAAAGAAAGAAGCTAGAGTTAATTTTCTCATTATCTAGTCAAATTGAACTTCCTTCCATCCCCATAGAAAACATACTATCTCCCAGTTAGGTACTACAATGGATAGAGTGTTGGTCTTGAAATCAGGAATTCTAGGGTTCAAATCCTGAGTTAGGTTCTTCTTAGCTGTGGGACTCTGGGAAAGTCACTTAACTTTCCTGGGCCTCTGTTCCCTTGTCTTTAAAATGAGGAGTTTTGGATTTGATGACTTCTAAACTTCCTTTCAATTCTAGATCTATGATCTTATTTTCTTCTATATTCATGGCTTGAATATTCTTTCTTAGAATACCCAATTTCCTTTCAATCTCAATTTAAATACTTCCTGACTTCCTCATCTATTAGTGTTTCTACTAGTGTCAAAATCTTCTAGTTACTTTAGATTTTGTATGTAATGATATGTCTACGTGATGCCTTACTGATGGAATGTAAGGCTCTTGAGGACAGGATCTGTTTAATTTCTGTCTTTTTATACCTAGGGTCTAGGACAATGCCTCAAACATAGATACTAAATAAATGCTTATTGATTAATTAATATAATGATCCATTGATTAATAATATCCATTAAAACAGAAAACAAGGAAACATACTCACCAAAGATTTTCACTACTGTCATGAAGAGTTCAAGTGGAAGATGTCAAAGTCTCTACTGGATGATATTTGTGATGTCAATCAAATACTTCCAGATCAGACATTGTAAAGAATGTGTTTGCTAGGTGACTTGCAAATCTAGGAAAAAGATTTAAAACTACAAGGAATTAGGGACAATGTATAACAAAATAGCTAGATACTATAGAGAGGTTACAAAGAATAGATAGCTGAGATACCCAGGAATTCATAGAAGACAACCCAAGAAAGGAGTTAATAATAATACCCATTTCACCCCAAGTTTAGGCAATAAACAAGAACTAGCTGTCCTAATGCAAGAAGGCAAATCTGACCACATAGGTATCACTGAAACTTGGCAAGATAAAACTTATGACTGGAGTGGGGCTCTTGATGGGTATACAGTTTTTAAAATAAACAGAATAGATTAAAAAGAGGGAAGAAAGGAGCTTTTATATAAACAAAATGTGCTTGTGAGAGGAAATTCAAGAACAAGAGTAGAAAGACAAGATGGAGGCTATTTGAGTGAAAGTTGAAGAAGAGAATAACAGAAGTAGCTTTGTTACTAGAGAACACCCAAACAGAAAGAAGAAATGAGAAACATAACAAGCCTGTCACAGAGGCATGGAGTGATGGGGATATCAATTATCCAAATGTCTGCTAGAAGTTTATCAAAAGCACAGCAACTCATAATTTCTTGACTTAAATTATGACTTAAATGTCATAGTGGAGGGACCAACTAACAGTGAGAAATTGGTTACTGGGGTATAAATGATGGAAATCCCAGGGTGAAATGACCATTCAGTCCTAGAGTTTATGTTAAAGAAAAGGAAATGGGCGCAGTTTCATATATGCCCTAGCTTTGGGAAAAGCAGATTTTTTTTTCCCAGTGGATTACTGAATACTTTTATTCTGCACATAGAAGCCAGTAAAGGATCTGGCCCATGGGCTTGTTGGGGGGCTGGATCACAAGTATATGACTCTGCACATCAACACTGCGGGTGCGGGTGAGAACAGATCATGCTAGCCCAGTCACAAGATGAGGTCTTCCAAAAAAGGACCAAATGGTCAGGTACCATCTTGGATAAGACAATTTGAAAGAAGCAGTGAGAACACAGAAAGGTAGAAGAGAGAGGGGTAGAGTTAAGTAGCAGAGCCCCCATCCCCCAAACAAAACTGGTCTACTACTTGGTGCTGCCCATTCTTTGGAGGACTTCTACAGAGGTGACTGTCGCCTACTAGGCTGAGGCTTCATGGTCATGGAGCTTACTTGGCCCGAGGGTTTCTGAAGTTCCTTCCAGCGAATTTAGCCTTGCTGCCCAGTTCTTCCTCAATTCTGAGAATTTAGTTATACTTGGCTAGATGCTCAGATCAAAAGGGGGCCCCAGTCTTGATCTGCCCAGTGCAGAGACCTACCACCAGGTCTGCAATGAAGGTATCTTCAGTCTCCCCAGAATGACAGGAAACCATTACTTCCCACCCATTGGACTGGGCCAGCTTGCAGGCCTGGAGAGATTCAGTCATGGAGCCAATCTGGTTCACTTTGAGCAGGAGGCAACTGCAAGCTTTCTCATTCACAGCCTTTTCAATGCACTTGGGATTGGTCACTGTGAGATCATCCCCTACAACCTGGAAGCCTGCAGTTTCAGTAAAATTCTTCCAAGCTGCCCAATCATCCTGGTCAAAAGGATCTTCAATAGACACCACTGGATAGTCCCTGATGAAGCTCTTGTAAAGATCCCCAAGCTCGGCAGGTGAGATGTATCTGTTGGGATCATCAGGAGACTTGAAGTCCAAGTCATATTTCCCAGATCGGAAGAATTCAGAGGCAACAACATCCATGCCAATTACAACCTTGTCAGTATAGCCAGCCTTGCCAATCACTTCCTTCAGCAGCTCCAGAGCTTCTTTATTCTCCAGGATGTTAGGAGCAAAGCCACCTTCATCTCCTACACTGGTGGCATCCTGTCCATATTTCTTCTTAATCACATTCTTCAGGTTGTGGTAGACCTCAGCTCCAATGAGCATGGCCTCCTTGAAGTTCTCTTGCATTGCTAGCTTGTTACCAGCATGGGAGCCACAATTGATCACATTGAAGGCTGGAACTGGCAGGATGACTTCTTCATTGCCTGCAAGATCAGCAATATGGCAGAACAAGGAGACACCTTTCTCAGCAGCCCCAGCCTTGCAAACAGCCAGAGACACACCCAATATGGCATTTGCTCCAAATTTAGATTTATTCTCAGAACTATCCATCTCTATCATCAATTTGTCAATCTTCTTCTGCTCCACAACATTCAGTTTCTTGCTAATCAGGGTTGGAGCAATAGTTTTATTGATGTGCTCAACTGCTTTTGAGACACCTTTCCCCATATAGCATTCTCATTGTCTCGGAGTTCCAGGACTTCATGGATGCCAGTAGAAGCCCCACTGGGCACAGCAGCTCTGAAGAGACCTTTTGAATTGTAGAGATCAACTTCAATGGTAGGGTTTCCACAAGAGTCAAAGATCTCTCTTGCAATGATCTTCAAAATCGACATGTTGAATTTCTGGATGGGGCTGGCTCTGCAGGAATCAGAGGAGAGAGGCAGAGGGTGAAAAGCAGATTTTAAAAGATTAAGAGGAATGGAAGGTAAAAAAAAAAAGAGTTAAACAAAATTCAAGGAAATTCAGCCCGGGAGATATGAGCTGCTCAAGAATGGTATTCTGAAACCACAAAAAGAAGAGATCAATGGGAATACAAAAGGAAGTCAATAACTAACTTAGATTTTTTTTTAGGTTGTTTTTTTTTTTGCCAAGGCAAATGGGGTTAAGTGGCTTGCCCAAGGCCACGCAGCTAGGTAATTATTAAGTGTCTGAAACCGGATTTGAACTCAAGTACTCCTGACTCCAGGGCCAGTGCTTTATCCACTGTGCCACCTAGCCATCCAACTAACTTAGATTTTTAAAAGAAGTGTATAGAAGATGGACCTCAGGATGAATATAAGCTTGTGACATGATCCTGTAAAAATAGTGTCCAAATTGCTAACCTAGCCTAACATGAACTGAAGCTGGTGGTGGGAAACAAGGACAAGAAAAATGGTTTTTAACTATTTTTGGAAAATAAAAAGAGGGTTAAAGAAAGGACAGGTTTCTAGCTGAGAGTGGATGGGATAATGATAACTAATAACATAGAGAAGGCAGTACTGCTTAAATCTTACAAATCTTTACAAGGAAATGGCAGAACAAAAATGATACGTAAGATAATTAAGGAGATAGAGAATACTTCTCTAATTCTATGAGCTCCATTTCCATCCTGGTGTAATTTCTCCAGGATTAGCTATCAGTACCCAGAATTCCAGTTCCATTTAACCAATTAACTTTGCCTCAAGTTAAGGTGTTACAGAAGGATATTTACTTGATGAATTCAAATCATAGAGTCTATAAGAACTGGTTGATATGATTCCTGAGTCACTATCAGTGATTTCTGAAAGATCATAGAAAACAGGAGCAGTATCACAAGATTGGAGAATGGTAGATGTCAAGACTTTTTTTTAACAAGGCCATTTAAAAATATGTTTAATGACTAAAACCTTGACCTTCTCTTGGTGTAACTTCTTTCTGTCTTAGGAGGTTCAGGAGTAGAGTACATGTTTTTATAGTCTGTAATTTATAGCCAGCTGTTTCAACTCTATCCTCATTCTCCTTATAACCCAGCTAGATACAGGCTAGGTATCCTCTTTCAGGATTCTAGGAGTACTCCTAAGGACTTGGAGTACTTTTTTCTACTGCTATAAGCTCATTCCATCCCGGTATATTTCCCCTACTCTTAGCTGTCAGTACCTAGCATCCTAATTCCATTTAATTAATTAACATCAATTAGCTTTTACAGAATTACATTTTCTTTCAAGAAATAGAAAGATCAGAAGTATATAGTTTTCTTCCCACCTCTTTGAAGGTACACACTCTCTATTTCACTAAAGTCTCTGAGAAAGTTGGCTTATATTAATATATCGTATTGCTCCAAGTATGGTATTGCTGCAGGATGAGCCCTTGATCAAAGTCATTTCTTATTTCGCAAGGTTCCCCCAAATTAACAAACTAGCTTCAAACCTTGGTATGGACTCTAATTCAGGATCTCCTGATGGTTTTGTCTCCTAATCTTTTTTTTTAATTTTATTTAAGGCAATGGAATTAAATGACTTGCCCAAGGTCACACAGCTAGGTAATTATTAGATGTCTTATGCCAGAACTGAACTCGGATCCTTCTGACTCCAGGGTCGGTGTGGGTCACCTAGCTGCCACCTGGCTAGGTTTCTTAGGGAAATTTTTAACAAAAGTTAAATAAAGGCAATTACAAAGTTATAAGTAGCAGGGAATTTAGCAAAGTAATTAGGGATAGTTAGAACAGTAGGCTGAGCAGAAGCAGCTATCAGGAGATAAGTAGCACAGGGAGAGAGTAGCAGCAGAGAAAGAGAATTAGACAGTTATAAGGACACTGGGCTGATAATAGCATCCCCAACAGGGGGAAGGCCAAGGTTTATATGGGATACATGCTGGGAAAAGTAAGGGAGGAGTTAGGAAGGGATTGAAGAATAGGTAACAAGTGGACTGAATATATTCTAATGGGTCAATTTAGTGTCTTCAAGCAGTTTATGTAAGGTAGACATTGGGATGAGAGTAGGCGTGTATGGGTGGATTTAATAATGGGATAGGAGTGGGGGTGTAGCTCAAAAATTTAACCCTTTCAGGCTAGGGCTGGGTTTATTGATTTGTTGATTTGTTGATGGAAACTTGTCTTTTGCATGGGGACGAGGTGCTTCACTGAAGTTCATTGAACTCATCATTTGGCAATAGTTGCTTGTAAGCTGTCTCCCCACCAATAGACCATGAATTCCTAGAGAGTAGAAATTGTCTTTTGTTTTTCTTTTTGTGTGCTTAGCACAGTGTCTGGCAAATAATAGGCACTTAACAAAGGCTACTGTGCCTTTTAATTCTTCAAAGTAGCTTTTTGGTTATTGTTTGATTTTCATTTTTTTTTGGCCAGGCATTGAGGTTAAGTGACTTGCCCAAGGTCACACACATAAATATTAAATGTCTGAGGTCATATTTGAATTCAGGTCCTCCTGTCTCAGAGCTGGCACACTATCCACTGCACCATTTAGCTGCTCCTTATTCTTCTTTCTTGAAGAGGACCAAAGACTTGCCAGTAAATTGGATGCTGGCCGAAGTCATCAACTTCCTTCTTTCCTTCAGTCATTGGAGTCCAGTGGCAAGACATAGGTCATAACAAGTGGAAATGACCCCAGATACTGTGGGAGACCTTGACCTTTTTAAGCTAAGGTCTTTTCCAGGTCTCAGACTGTCTGAGGCAACACTCATTTAGTGATAAAAGGTTAGGTAGGAATTGAGGCAAAAGGTGGCCTTCTTTGCCTTCCCAAAAGAATCCATCCAGGAGGGGAAGATCCTCAGATTTTCTAGTCAGAACTGAAGCAATTGCTATTTACATTCACTCTGAGCCATCCACACCCAATCAATGAGCAAGTGAGTTTTGGGCTATGGCCAATCAGCGAGAGCTGATTTGGGTTTGGGTTTAAAATCCTAATGGGCTTTATCAAAGACTTTTTTCAGAACTATATTTCAAGAAATCATAAATGAAAACCATATGAGACAAAAGTTAATTGTCTCAGTTTTTTTTTTGATGATAGAATAAATAAGCATGGTAGGGAAAAAGAAAAAATCTAGTCCCTAAACCCCAAAATATCTTGCAACATTTAAGCAATCAAAATTTATATTTCTTTGGACAGAGCACCTACCTGTATAGGTATGCCTCTGCATGTGAACAGGGAGAGAAGAGGGAGGAGGAGGAGGAGGCCTTTTAGGGTTAGACAGTGTACTTGATAAAGTGCATATAGGGTCAGTATAGACATATATAAACAGTATAATTTTTTTTTATTACATGGCAAATACCATATACAGTGAATGGTCTGCATTTAAATCTTTTATTTCTATAGTTTTATTGTTATGCAGTTGCTTTTTTTCCAGTCATGTTTGACTCTTTGTAATCCCATTTAGGGTTTTCTTAGCAAAGGTACTGGAATAGTTTGCCATTTCCTTCTCCAACTCATTTTACAGTTGAGGAAACTGAGATAAACAAGATTAAGTGACAAGGTCACACAGCTAGTAAGTATCTAAGATCATCTTTGAACTCAGAAAAATGAGTCTTCCTGATTCCAAGCCTGGCGCTGTAATGACTGTACCACAAAGACACCATTGTTGTCATGCTTACCTAGATTTAGATGAGATTTGTTAAACTAATTTCCAGGTGTTTTATGCATTTTAATGTAATTTCGAATGGAATTCCTCTAGCTAGCTCTTTTGATTTTTTTTGTTTTGGTAGTGATGTGCAAAAAGGGCAATGATGCTTCTGAATTTATTTTGTCTCTTGCTATTTTGTATGTCATATTTTTAATCATTTTGTTGAATCTCTGTGTTTCTTTAAGAAAATCACAATTTTGTCTATGCTAACTGATAATCCCACAGTTAATTACTCCTATTAAATTTTTATTAGTTAACATGTTAAGCATTGTATCAATAATATTGGAAATGTCATCTGTGCTTTGACTTGATCTTATTGGGAAAACTTCTAGTTATTGTCTATGTCAATTAATATTAATAATTGATTTTAAGTAAAACTTTGTATCATGCTTTTAAATGCATATTTTCATTTTGATACTGTGTTTATAAAAATAAAGGAGAGCTGCATTCTGTCAAAGACTTTTCCTCAATTTATATAGACACTAATTTTTTAAATTGGTGTTGTGTCTTTATGGTAATCAGAACTTCCTATAACAATATTGTTAGTACTTTCACTGCTACTTATAGCCCTAGTTACCTAGGATACTGAGAGGTTACTTGCCCAGAATCACATAGCCTCATTTTTCCTGATTCCTAGACCAGGACTCTATCCTTTACAATGTATTATATGCAACTATGCCTAGTTGCATAATTATGGGTTTTTTAAAATTATTTTTATTAATTTAATTTGTGATAATCATAGCTTTTCTGATGTTGAAACATTCTTATAATCATAAAAACAATCAGAGCATAGTGAATAACTTTTTTAAAAATGTGCTATATGGAAACAGACTGCCTCCTGTCGGGGGGTGGGGGGAGGGAATTGAGGTTGGGGGGAAAATTGTAAATTTCAAAAAAAAATAAAAACTAAAAAAAATAAAAAAGTGTGTTATAGCTTCTTTGTTCATATTTTAATATTCTGTGCCAATATTATTCAGTCATTGTGACCTATAGTTTTTTTTTTAATTCTCCCTGGTTCAAATATAAGACATATTTATCTTATGGATAGAATCTGGGTAAGGCACCTTCTTCCTCTGTTTCTGTGAAAATTTTATCTTTCTTAGGCACTAATTGTTCTTTAAATGCTTGGTAGAATTCCCTCGTAATTTTTCTGGACTCTTTCTCAGTGCCCCCCCCATCCCCTTAGTTTACTCAGTTTCTCTGAGCTTAAGTTGTTTAGATTCTTAATTTCCTACTTTTAAAAATCTAGGTATTTTATTCTTCTAAATATTTACCTATTTAACTTGAATTTTTCATTTTTATTTAGATACAGTTAAAAAGAATTATTTCTAATCATTTTCTTTATTTTTGTGGATTCTCTGTCCTATGGTTTTTCCCTTATGTTACGTAGTCATTAGGAAGGTACCAGGGCTATGTTGAGAATATGAGTGTAAACTAATTTCAGCAGATAGGATGAGGCAAAGTGTTTTTGAGCTAGGATGGTTCAGTTAATAGAATATCCTTCTCCCTCTCTAGCTACATCCCTTAGTTGTAGGAATTGGGGGATGCTTAGAAGACTTGGAAATACTCTTTTAGTAAATATTTCTTCATTATTTCCTGTCTTCCAGACCCTCCACTAATGCTTCATCACGGGCATGGAGACAACCCTGTTTCTTAAAGGTCAGAGGGCATAAGCTCTGGCAGGTGGTATCCAGGACCAAGCCAGAAGAGTCTCAAGTATAGCTTCACTAAGTGACTGTGTGTCTGTCATCTGAGGATCAGTCACACTCATTACCAAAAGGTTAATCATAAGGTGACTTTTTCCCCCTCAACAAGTCATGGAGGCTGTCTTCTTGTTCTTGTTGTTCAGTTGTTTTAAGTGGTGTTTGACTTTGTGACCCCATTTGGGATTTTCTTGGCAAAGATACTGGAGTGGTTTGCCATTTCCTTCTCCAACCCATTTTACAGATGAGGAAACTGAGGCAAACAGAATTAAGTGACTTACCCAGGGTCACACAGCTAATAAGTGAGACCAGATTTGGAAAATGAGTCTTCCTTACTCCAGGCCCAGTATTCTATCCCAGCACCACCTGTCATTTACTAATGCACAAAACAGTAGCAATCTGTTGGTGGAGAAAGAATCAGCAAGAATGAAATCAAAGATCCTTGAATAATATTCCAGGCACTAGGGTTCTAGGTGTGGGAATTATAAAGTCAATATTAAATGAGTTCAGAAACAGGAGTGGTCCTGGAGAAGCAAAGATGAGGCTTTATTTGTATGATTTTAGGTAAATTTCTGGGCCTTGTTCTCTCTTCTATTTCATTTAAAGTACTTTGCAATATGGTTTCAAGCTACCTTTCCTAGCTTATTATATATTACTTCCATTCGTATACTCTACGATCCAGCCAAAATGGCCTTCTCCTTTATATATCTTGTCTCTGTGGTTGGAATGCTCTCCTTCCTCTCACCTGCCTTTTAGAATCTCTAGCTTTCTTCAAATCCTGACTCAAGTATCATTGCCAATATGAGGTCTTTCTTGACATTTTCCTGCTAATGCTACCCTTCTGGCACCCTGCCATATCCCCCCTCTCCTTGACATAGCACTTATCTTGTATGCATATATATGTTATTAAGGAAGACTATAAGCTCCTTAAGGACAGGGACTTTAAAAAAGTTGTCTTTATACTTTGGTCTTAGTACAATTCAGATATCTCTCTGTCTATCTATCTATCTATCGATCTATTTAAGTCAGTAGGACTTAATGAATGTTTGTGAATAGATTGATTCTCTCAACCTGCAAAATCGGGATTGTTCTGGCATCTTTCTGCTTGCTCGCTAGAGAAACTAGTAGTAAGACAAGCTCATGCTTCTTGAAGGAGAGAGACAACTGCAACCCAAATATTTGTCATTAGTTTTAATGGGGGTGGAGGGGAGAGAGATGGGGGAGACAGGATGAAGATGGGAAGGAGAAATTGGGGATCAAAACAGCTTAGAGAAATGTATAAAAAGACCACTTTTTCCCATTGGTACATGAAATGGTTTTGTGCACAGCACATACATTCGAAACAATACAGAAGCATCACATCTTTTACTAACATTTGACTGATCAGCCTCTGTTTTCTGACCTGTTGTACAAACCTCTAGAACTGCAAAGGCCCAATGAGGTATATCTTAATTTACAGGAAGAGAAAACAATGTCAAGATGCAACACTGTCTAGCTTTGTGCAAGAAGGAACGCCAGAAATGCAATTATTCAATGAGGTATATCTTGGACAGGTGTTGCAGTGGGCAAATGAGGAGAACCCAGAACAGAACAGGAGTAGAAAGGGGCAGAATCATATTTGGTAAATGTCTTAGCATTGTCAAGATGCTTGCTGCTACAAAAGCACATCTTTTTAGCACCAATATTTTTCCGAGGCAAGTAATATGGCTGTGAATTGTGGCACCTGTGATCACCAAAGAATCACAATTACAAGTGACTGAAAGGGGCAAAGAAGCATGGCAGAAGTGAGCAAGCTGAAATACATGACTAATGATGATTATGCTTGAGTTGGGCAGATCCACTATCAAAGATGCACGAAGTGGTTAAGGATCACACTGAGAAGGGATGGGTTGGTCATGATGGACACCAATGGAAGCAGTGGCCACACCAATGAGATCACTGACCTGTCAGAGTACAAACAGTTAGTTTAAGGTGTCTAGAAGGTAGGAGAGAGACATATTTGTACTTGATTTGACTGTTGATTCACACAGTAGTGGAGGGGTGCAGGCAGCACACTAGGGGCCTGTGATATTTGCCATATAATATCAAGCAACTTCCAAACCCTCTCCCTTCTTACTTTTAGAAGCTTGACACCCCTCAGAGAACAAGAAGGCATTTATATTCCTTGGGAGATGACAAGGATTTACCAGTTTACCTGGGCACTTCTGAATGACAAGTATCTGAAGGACTAGATGGTCTGTTGAGTTTTTTCCTTCCCCTACTTGTTTTTCTCCATCTTTCTACTGGGTTCAGAAAGAGGGACCATCAAATGATCCTAAATAACTCAATGGGGTAGGAAACATCTTCCCAGAAGCTCTCTGAATGAGCTTTAGGGGAAAAGTAAAGATACCTAGCACCAGTGTCTATATGTAAAAGGACAAGGACCTTTGGAACTTGAGGACAGAGCCCAGATTAGTTTGCAAGGATAGCTGGAGTTGGGGTCCAAGACAAACCAAGGGGACAGAACTTAAGCACTGGTGCATACATGTCTTGGGAGGAGGTAGGAGTGGAGTGCAGCCTAGTGACATCAGCCATCATGAAATTAGACCAGGATAGGTAGCATTAAACCATGATAGATCCCCAGAGGGGAAAATTTATCAGTACTTTGATCTTCTAGAGACAAGATTAGTATATCATCTATCTGTAATGTGACCTGAAAAAAGATGAGGAAATTATCTCTTTCTTAGCTCTCAATCCTAGGTAGATTACAGAGGATAGAAGATGGAGAAGCATAATGAGTTTATAATTTTTTTAAAATATAGTTTTTAAGAGATTCTATAAAAGGAAATATGTAAGAAGGTAAGGGAACTAATGGGAGATTTTGGGGAGGGTATGCATGTGTGAAACATGACTGAGATTTAATTTAAAAAAAAGGTTGAAAAGTCATTTGGTTTTCCCACAATAGGTCTTCACAAATGCTGATTCCCCCCATTCCGGTTAAGGAAAATGTGTATCTCCTCTCAGAGTCATGCAACAAAATGGTTTTGTTTTTAATATTAGCCTTGTAAACTTGGAGAGACAATAATAAAAGAAAAGCCAATCAGCTTTGGCTTTGGGGAGTCTAGAAGACTTCTTGAGAACTTAGGAAAGAATAGGTCTAACTCATATTTAGCTCCCTTAAGTGACTGAGCTTTTGGAATAGGAGAAAAAAATCATTCTTAGCTTCTCTTGGCTCAGTGGAACTGGCTCTGGTGGAGTTAGGGATATTAAGAACAGATAGGTATGAAGGAGAAAGGCACCCCTCATCTCCCTGGGTTACCCTTTCTTTCCCTCTACAATGATTTGTCCTAGGGGAGCCAAAGTGGAGTCAGGGACTTCAAGTCAATACAGTCAATTTCAAAGAGTAACAGACTTCCAATTTATGAATTATATGAGTTTCTTAACTTTTTTTCTTTTTAGTCATCACATAACACATTTTCACCTTCATCAGAAAGAAGGCAGGGCAAAGAAGAGGGGATGAAATTCAAGCTATCTGCTTTACTAAATTCAATCAAAGGCTTTTGGCTATTAAAAGGTGGTCGGGTTATTTGCAAATTTCACGTATTATAATTTCCAAAGATAATCAAAGATTGACTGAAAGGTCTAAATTAAATTCTACCTAACTTGTAGCTGGGGAGAGACATCGGACTAACTACTGCAACTATGGAGGATATTTTTCATTGTTTTCATTTTCTATCTAATCCTAGGTTGGGAAAGGGAAGTTGATATCTGAAGCAGCTCCCAGTCAGGATTTGAGTCATCTAATATGTATTCAAGAGGATGTGGCAAAAACCTTGGCCCTTGTGGCACTACTCTCTGGAGTTTCCTTCCACTAAAGCCAAGTTTTTGCAAAGAGATGAGAGGAGAGGAAATGATCTTCTGACTTGTCTACCCTGCTTCTTCCCCTGACTGAGATGGTCTTCCATCTTTCCATCTGGCATTCTGCTGCCATGCTTTCAAGCAAGAATTCCAGTGCCCTCCAAACCTCAGATTTTGAAATCACATCTTGGGATCCCTAATAAAGATTCCATCTGCCATCAATGACTCAGTAATTGGGAAGATGCCTACAGAATGCCTCATCCAAGATCCCTGCCTCTAAACAGGCCAGACATATGGCTGCCTTGGGTATTTGATAGACAAAATTACAGCTAGCATAGTTTCTTGCCTTTGGGTCCTGTAGAGCCATCTTTGGTCCACAAACCCACTGCTCAGGACTATTTATAGATGGGTGCATCTGAAAATAGAGAGGTATGCTGAGGTTGAAGGTATTTGAAACAGATGAGAGATTGTCTTGCATTTGGTGGGGGGGGGGAGGGGAGGGACCAAGAAAATGGTGGCAGGGTGGGATGTCAGGTCATTCGGTAACTTTCTGATTCACATATGCAGAGAATGTTTTGTACTCTGATATGGCTCAATCTAGTTTTAGATTCAGGAGTGTTCCAGTGGGGCAGGAATTTGAAGACAGAGAGTCAATATTTATAGTTGACTTGGGGACCTCCACTTCAAAAGGCAGGGTTATCATGGAATCTAGCAAACAAGAGTTCACCTAATACTTGGATGATGTCATCAGCCCTTGGATTTTGTGGGAAGAGTGAACCTCTAGAGGTTCATTCTACCAATTCCAGCCTAATGAATCCAGGGATTGGTGTTGTTGCATACTATTTGCCACTTGTATTCTGAATCATTTCTAACTTTTTTCCACCCTCTTCCTTGTCCCTTCAGAGGAGGCTACCAGCTTCTTTCCTTTTCAGTTTTGAATAGCATTTCAGCACAAAGAAGAATTATGGGCAGGCAGCCTTATCCCTGCCTTTATTCTGAAGAGAAGCTCCCCAGTGAAAGGGACCTCCTTAGACCATCCAGTTCACCCTTTGCCTGCAGGCAGGTCTGTTTTCACCATTTTAGGCAGCTGTTATCCCCTTTTTACTCTTATGGAGATACCCCCAGCTCCCCTTGGCAATGCATTCCAGTGCCTAAGAGTCAAGAATCTTTGCGTGTCTAATCACCATTCCTCCTGTTCATAGTTGAAATCTCTTGCCTTGTACACCATGGACTTACAGGACAGCTGCTCCCTGCTTGCTGTGAAGTCACTGGCCTCTGAGTGGAGAGTCGAGGGAAGAGGCCATATCAGAGAGCATCCATCAATCCTGACTGTTTGACAAGTGACATACTTGTGGATAGATTCCTGTAGACATGAAGCCAGGAGAAATGAAACTCAATGCCTTGAAATGTCTCTGTTCTGGACATAGAAGGGCATATAAGTATGCAGAAACATGCGCACACAAGCACACACACCCCCCCACCCCGGGTGTGCTTGTATCTCATGGCTAACAGCTCTATACCTTCTGTAACAGTCTAAGATCACAGCAAAGGCTCCATTGCCATTCTGGGAAATGGGGACTCCTCCTGTGTCTAGAGGGTGACATTTCTAGGAAGCACCTGGAAAACCACATAAGTTGGGATGGGGGAGCAGCAACTGGCAATCAGATGTGGTTAAGAAGGCCAAAATTTCCTGGTCAGTTTCCTGACACACACAGATCCATGAACACTAAAAACACTTGATTTAAGGGACATCCACAGGGGTGGGAGTGGGAAAGGGATGCTATTCATTTGTGCAAAATTCAAACAAAGAAGTTGTTGTCCTCTTTGGGTAAGCCTTCTTCCTGTTTTTTTTTTCATATTCGCGGCAGGAAATGAGTGACAGTCATGGCCGGGGACACCTTATTGCCACGCTTTATTCGTCCATGTTTGCTCAGAGCGATGTAGGTCCCTCGGTACAGGTCTGATTCATAGGCATTGTAGTTGTTGGGTAGGAGGGTTTCTCGGAATTTGCATTCCTCTTGGAAACTGGGCTGGGGAAAAAGAGGAGCAAAAAAGTGAGATGATTGGCAGAGAGCACATAGTAATCACTTTAGTCATATTTTAGATAGGACCATTCTTGCCCTCATTGCCCAACTCACTACATCCCTCAGAAAATTATTCCAGGAAGAATCACAGAGTTGGAAAAACCCTTGGACACCATCTAATCTGATACCCTCATTTTACAAATAATAATAAATAACTAACATTTAAATATATAATACTTCACAATTGGCAAAGAATTTTAAACATTATTAAATTTTAAATGCTACTGTTACCTCCATTATATAGGAGAGGAAACTGAGGCTGAAATAGGTTAAGTGACTTGCCCAGGATCACATGGGGTCTAAGGCAGGCTTTGGATTTAAGTCTTCCTGACTCTTCAGTCCTACATTCCATTCATTGTGCTACTTAACTTCCCTATGAGGAAGCTGCTTGCACATAATCTCATAATGAATTAATATAAATGCTGAGAACTGACAATGCTCTATACTATTCTTTTTTTTTTTTTTTTTTTTTTTTTTAGTTTTTGCAAAGCAATGGGGTTAAGTGGCTTGCCCAAGGCCATATAGCTAGATAATTATTAAGTGTCTGAGGCCGGATTTGAACTCAGGCATTCCTGACTCCAAGGCCAGTGCTCTATCCACTATGCCACCTAGCTGCCCTACTCTATACTATTCTTGAAGATAATTTAGTATTTGAAGGAGCTATACTTTCATTAGGTAGTGTAGTAGATAGAGCACTGGGCCTAGAATCAGGAAGATCTGAATTCAGATTCAATCTTAGACATTTACTAGCTGTGTCACTTTACCCCTGTTTGCTTCCATTTCTCATATATAAATTGGGAACACACAGGAGAAGGAAATGGCAAATCAAGAAACCAAGAAATGTTGATGGACAAAGTCTATGTATGAGGCCTTGTAGAAACAAACAATGATCCAATGAACAAATACTTTCCATAGTCTCAGAATTCCCAGCACCACTCTAGATGTAACTTCTCCATAACTTTGGCAAATAGTCTCAGAGAATTATTATAGCTGAAAAGGTCATTACTTAGTAGCAACAAGTCTTTTAGGATACAATTCATTATTTTGACTAGATTCAAATTCTGACCAGTTCTGTAGGACCTATTAGACTTAGACATCTCCAGGCCAGGAGGAGGCATTAGAGGAGACCTTAAGGGGCAGAGTGGTTTAGTAGGTAGGGAAGGGAACTAGAAATCAGAAAATCTAGGCTCAAGCTACTGACTCTGTTTTCTTGTCTATAAAAAAGTGGAGGATAAAACAGATGACCTCTAAGGTTCACTCCAGAGCTAAATCTATGAGCCTTTAAAAACTAAGAGCCAGTGAAGTTGATTGATTTACCTAAGGTTTTCAGTTAATATTTAAATTCAGCCTTCATATATTAAACAGTTAGTATTCTCTGCACTATAACTTTTAACCTCCAATGTTAATTTGTAAAATTTATATACTCACTTCTTGATTTTCTAAATGTTGGTTCCCCTTTTTTGTGGTTTAACCACAGAAGAATTTTAGCCCTAAACTTCTCATTCCTATAATTTAAAGAAGACCCAGTCATAATTTTGTATAGAATCAATACCATCTCCCAGATAATAATTATAACAATATTTATTTTTCTGCATATTTTTTTGTGGTATGAACTAAAATACATCCTGCAAGTTCTTGTGTAGGATCAGAGAATGCCTTAACTCACATCTTTGGAGACCTTCATTACTCAGAGATAAATTTTGAGATTTCCTAGAAAACACTCTAACTGGGAGGTGATAAGAACCATGATGAAGTTTTTGTCCTTTGTTTTTGAAGAAGATCATGACATGGGGAGATGATGCCATGACATGCATTTGAGTGAGGAGGTGCTGTGCTAAATCACCACCTCACTTTCTCCTCCAGAGTCAGATATAGAGATGGCCCTGAATACAAGGCAGTCAGGGTTAAGTGATTTGCTCAAGGTTATACAACTATCAAATATCAAGTGTCTGAAGCCCAAATCCAACTCAAGTCCTCCTGATTCTAAGACTGATGCTCTATCCACAAGAGCCATAGTGATTTAGTTGGAGCAGCTAGATGGAAAAATGGATCTGGACTTTGACTCAGGAAGACTCATCTTCCTGAGTTCAAAATGGGCATCAGACACTTACAGCTGTGTGATTCTGGGAAAGTCACTTATCCCCTTTTACCTCGGATCCTCAACTATAAAATGAACTGGAGAAGGAAATGGCAAACCACCCCAGAATCTTTGCCAAGAAAACCCTGTGTGGAGTCACAGAGAGTCAGATATGACTGACCAACAACAAAAAATCTAGAACTGAACTTTTATATAAGCCTAGAGACTGGAGTCCCAAATAATGGCTTATATAGGCATACCTATTATGAGATAAATGTGGCAAGTATGTATTAGCCATGACTTATACAAGAGGAAACTAAGGTTGAGAATGAATAAATGATTTATCCAAGATTATATACCTACTGCCAAGAAAAGAGATTTAAACTCTATTCTGATTAAAAGTCAAAGCTCTTTCTATTATCCCACTTTGTCTATGGTACTTTGGAGGACAGGAAGTCCTAAAAACTAATAAAAGAGGAAAGTAGCTATAACCAGAGTTCACTGTACCTTCCTATTTGTAATAATTTGTCAGAGAAAAGTAATGTTCAAGTAATGGGTGTTAGCTTTTTGTCACACAGTAGTAAACTCTTCCCCTCCCCCTCCCCCCAAATCACCTATGTTGAGATAATAGTGCTTTGTTCCCTTGTCTAGTCTATGCCTGTGGTTCCTTGATAGGTGATGGGATTTTCCTACACAATAGCTGGACACACAAATGGAATTTTGATGAGATCTCATAACTTTTCCCAGGGATCCATACAACACAAAGAAACATTCACAAAAGTCTAAGTAACCAGATTCCTCACTGCTTCTGCTTACGAAGGGTCCTCACCTGATTTTCTATTGACTTTTCAATCATTGCTACCATCTTTGTTGTTTGCTATTGAATCATTCAGTTGTGTCTGACTTTGTGAATTCATGTTGGAGTTTTCTTCGCAAAGATATTAGAAAAGTTTGTCATTTCCAGATCTCTAGTTCATTTTACAGATGAGGAAACTGAAGCAAACTGGGTTAAGTGGCTTGTCTAGGGTCACACAGCTAGTAAGTGACTGAAGCTGGATTTGAACTCTGATTTTGAGCTCAGTGCTCTATCCATTTTTCTACCTTACTGACCACTATCATCTTCACAACCATAATATAAAAGTCAGTTTAAAGACCAACCACTCTAGATCTCAGTTTTTGCTCCTTAAATTTACTGTCTACAAGCAGTCTTAGAGAAAGATTAGTATTCTCATTAGGGCTACTGTCCTCTAGCCATCTCTCTAAGACTATGAACAATCAAGCTTATATTTAGTGCCTCAGTTTGCTGTTTTTCACTTGGTAGTCTCATAGAAGCACTAAAACCTGAAACTGGGGAGAAGAAAGTGAATCAAGGGATTGGAATAACTCAATCCTTTGAAAAAAACATTCATTAGTGTAAGGGATGGAAGCTACATTTGGTCAACAGATCTCCTATAAGTTTCATATCATTTACAAATTCAATTGTGGCAGATTTGAATGATAAATCTCTGAATCTGAATGGGGCACAAGGAAACATTTCTTTGGAAACTGTATGTAATAAGGGGAAAATCACTGAAAAGTTCACCCTTGGGGCCGCTAGGTGGCACAGTGGACAGAGCACCGGCCCTGGAGTCAGGAGACATGAGTTCAAATGTGACCTCAGACAATAATTACCTAGCTGTGTGGCCTTGGGCAAGCCACTTAACCCCATTGCCTTGCAAAAAACCTTAAAAAAAAGAAAAAGAAAAAGTTCATCCTACAAAAGAGATCTATCAATGAGAATAAAATAACATGATGTTTGTAAAGTATCTGACACAAAGGAAATTCTTAAGAGATGCTTGCCCCCCCCCATTTTCATAAGGCACAAGTGGCAATGTTGTCACTTTAACTTATCTACCAAATTTCTCACTAAGAGAAGTTTATGTGAAACCAGTACATCTCTTTGGGCTACATGTATGTTTAGATCTTAGGAAGAAGAGAAAATCTTGTTGAAATCATGGTTAAAGTAGCTTATTTATGAGTCCTGGATGGTAAAGTCTTTGCAATATTAAATATTTCTGCACATGACTTAGTTGGTATGACATAATTATCTGTTATATTCAAAAGTTAAAAATTTTGATGTGCTTTATTCAACAAAAAGGGTGATCTTTTTTCTATTTTTTTATTTTTTAATAAAGATTTTATTTATTTTTAGTTTTACAATTTTCCCCCCACAGAAGGCAATTTGCCAGTCTTGGCATTGTTTCCATGGTATACATTGATCCAAATTGAATGTGATGAGAGAGAAATCATATCCTTAAGGAAGAAACATAAAGTATAAGAGATAGCAAGCTTACATTATAAAATAATGTTTTTTTTTAATTGAAGGTAGTAGTCTTTGGTCTTTGTTCAAACTCAATTCTTTCTCTGGATACAGATGGAATTCTCCATTGCAGATACCCCAAAACTGTCCCTGATTGTTGTACTGATGGAATGAGCAATTCCATCAAGGTTGTTCATCACCCCCATGTTGCTTTTAGGATGTATGATGTTCTGGTTCTGCTCATCTTGCTCAGCATCAGTTCATGCAAATCCTTCCAGGTTTCCCTTAATTCCCATCCCTCCTGTTCCATGACATACATATACCACAGTTTGCTAAGCCATTCAAGGGTGATCTTTTTTTAAGGAAGAAATAAGTATTTGGACAGTTTTCCATCTTCTTACAGCAGCAGTATTCAACAAATTCAAAATTTTTGAAAATTAATATGAATTTGCAGTAAAACAGTTGTTTTCTAAAACAATTAATTCTTTTTGAAAATGTCCCAAATTTTGAAAACAAATGTGAATTTGTCAAAACATTTCTTAGTAAAGCAATTACCCTTTTGCTAAAAATAGTAATAATTTGCAAAAATGAATGTAAATTTCATCAAAATACATTTTCTGAGCAAAGCATGTTTTGTGTTTTTCCTTTTCATAAACATGAATGTAAAAGTTCTTACAGAAATACATGGAAAACTTAGACATGATCTTAGTTAATTTTTAGTTGGTTGAATTTATCTCTATGGAAACAAACTAACTAGCTAGTGAGCTGAACTATCAAGAAGTTACCTTCTTGCCTCTGTTACTTTTTTAACAGCTTATATGAATGCTTTTTCACCTTATAGCTGCTCATAATTCCCTCTCTAGTACACTGTCCAGCTTGATTCTAACAATATTATTGCTTGATTGACTAGGAAAGGGGCCAGCCTGCTTGGTGAGACTAGGTGGATTCTGTAATTAGCTGTCACATACTGGATGCCCTTGGACAAGTCACATAATGAGTCTGGGTCTCTGGGCCTCCAGCTCTGTGTTTATTACTAATTCTTGCCTTTCATAGAGTTAAATAACTTGCATGAAGTCAAACAGTGTAGTACAGAGTAAGGATTTGCACCTAGGCCATCTGACCCCAAATCCTATGACATGGTTCCTCTCACTACTTTCTCTCTCCCTTTACTCCCAATTATTATTTAGCAGCTAGGTTGTGTGAAGGATAGAGTGCTGGGCTTGGATTCAGGAAGACTCATCTTCTTAAGGTCAAATCTGGCCTTAGGCATTTATTAGTCAAGCCATTTAATCCTGTTTGCCTCAATTTCCTTATCTGTAAAATGAACTGAAGAAGAGAATGGCAAATTGCTCCAGTATCCCTGCCCACAAAACCCCAAATAGGGTCACAGAGAGTTGGACAAAACTGAACAACAACCAAAAACATTAAAAGCCCTAAGGGAAATTGAGAATTATAGATAAGACAATATTTTTCCTAGATCACTTTTTCCTGATGTCATCTTTGATCCCATCATATTCTACATGTCATATCCATACTAGTAGATTGTAAACTCTCTGAACTCAGGAATAATGCTGTTTGCTTTTTCATCTGTTTTTCCATCATCTTTCACATCTTGATCCTTCTAGGTAGGAGGCATTAAATAAATGTTTCTTGACTTGAACTAAAATTCATTGGTAGTTATGTGATAATGACTAAAGTTGCTTGCTGTTAGTCAGCATATATTCATGTTACAGGTGGGCATTTCTTCTCTGGTCAGTCAGTCAAACATTTTACTAAGCTTCTGCTGGATGCCAGGTATTATGTTAAGCACAGGGAAGATAAAGAAAGTGGTTCCCATTTAATGGTTCTCGAATTCCTTTGGAGTTTGTGAAGATGGTCCAAGGAGTAAAATGGTGCCTTAAGCAGTAAGTAATTGCCCAGAAATGATTGCAGGTTCTATAACTTTGAAATTAGAGGTGTATAAAATTAAAATTATAATTTTAAAGTTTATAAATTTAATTCTATGTTGCAAATTTTGATTTGTCTATTGCCGTTACTGTGAGCACTTAATGAATAAATCAAAAAGAATATTATAAGTAGCATATTAAATTACTCCAGAAGTTCATAATATATATTTTTTTTTATTGCTGTAGAAAGGGGTTCTCACGGGGTGGCTAGGTGATGCGGTGGATAGAGCACCAGCCCTGGAGTCAGGAGTACCTGAGTTCAAAGCCAGACTCAAACACTTAATAATTACCTAGCTGTGTGGCCTTGGGCAAGCCACTTAACCCCATTTGCCTTCCAAAAACCTAAAAAAAAAAAAGAAAGGGGTTCTCAGAACAAAAATCATTGGAACCCACTTCTGTAGTATGACTGCAAGAATGCATGACTTTTTCTAACTCTGACACCTACCTCAGAGCTCCGCCCATGGTGGGAGCTTAATAAGTGTTGTTGAATTGAAATGAAAGTATCAAGACTAAGTCCCTATATTAGTTGTTAATTTACATGCATATCCTATGACTCAGGGAATGTTGGCTCCTCATCTCTGGTGCAAAAGAGTTCCAACCATGTGAATTCTATGTTAATAAAAGCAGCTACTGTATATTATTACTTTAACAAATGAAAATAATCCCACAGGATCACATATCCTGGGCCTGTCATGCCTCCAACTCTGGGACTATATGATCTTAAATTCCATGCTGATCTAATGAGACATATGTGAAAGCAATCTCTCTCTAAAATTTCTTTCCTCTCAGAAAGAAATGAGACATTTTATCAAGGTACAAATTAATAAATGTTTCAATGTATATTTTCTAGAGCAAAAAATGATCTTTAAAAACATGGAATCACAAGAGTGGCAAGAGAGGTTGTCGCCTATGTTCTCTTGTCTTTGAGCAGAGTTTTATACTTAAATCATACCCAGAAAGAGAGGAGAGGACATTTTGGTTTTAAAAACCTCCAGAGAAGAGGTCTGATTGGGAACTTAGGAGATTTGGGTTTTATTCCTGTTTCTGCTGCAACTTCTAAACTAAGATCCCTTTTTAATTTGTTAAAATGAGAAGTGTTAAAAGAAATTGATCTCTGAAGTCCAAGTAGGTTCCATTTATTCCAACTTTTCATAGTCATGGTTACTACAAAGTACCATCTCTATATCCTAAATCTCTCACTGCATCCTTCTTCGTTTTCTAATGAATAAAGGTCAGTGATTGAGGTTACATCTTATTTTCCAATAATTTCTCAACACAATTTATACTGTATTAATCTGTACTTGTCTACATGGCAATGTGAACATAACATGTTCTTTGGATTTTTTTCAGTCCTATTTGTTTTGTTTCTCCAACTAGACTGTAATTTTATCTCCTCTTGATGGGATCCAATACTAGAGCTTGCTCTGTAGGATTGAATGAACACCACCTTCTTCCCAGAGCCCTTAATATTAATTTCCCCAAACCCAGGAATCCAGTGCTGTTCATGAATGCATGGAGTATATGTGGTTCTTAATTTCTTCACCTCATTATTTCAATGGGATATGAACTATGCCTCATCCCTTTCAGAGCCATACCCCCGATAGGAGCCAACATCAGTTGTTTTAGGTAACAACTGAATTTACTTCTCTTCCTCATATCTTCTAAGATAATATACCTCAGAGCAGAGAATAAGAAGGATTATAGAATCCGAGAGCTGATAGAGGCAACAAAGGTCATCTCTCTCTTCTCTACATCAATCTTCTTTGATAATAATAATAACCATGCACATTTAATTTATTGCTTTGGAACTGAGGCTTGAAAGCTGAAGTCCATGAACTATTTAAAAATAAATATTTTGATAACTGCATTTCAAAAGAATTTTATTTTGTTTGCAATCCTATGTATTTTATTTCATGCATTTCAAGACATTATTCTGAGAAATGGTCCATAGGTTTCAGTTTGTGACCCTCTGATTTAAAGACTACAAAGCTCAACAACATGACTGACAGATGGTTATCTGGTTTTTAACTGAAATACTCCATTGCTGGGAGTTCACTGTCTCCCAAGGTAGTTAGGTCCACTCTTGGATAGCTCTCATTGTTAGAAGAACAAGGAGAGAGCTTATTCAAAATCATATTAGATATGGTTCTTGAATTCCTTGGGAGTTTGTGAAGAATATCCAGAATCTAGAATAGGTAAAGCAACTTTAATACCCAAACAGTTAACTTCAAATAAGTGGAAGTTTGTGAAGAAACATTCTTTGACATTCTTCCCTTTTGCTTTCCTTTCTTCCTTCCATCCTTCTCATTTTCTATTCCCATCATTCCTTCCAACTTTTGGGGAGATCTCAGTCTCCATCATCCTAAGGAGAAATCTCAAACCTCTGGGTAATTTAACCTCTGAGTACAAATAGCAGCTTTCCTTGCTGAAAAGCATTGTGCTGTTCCAGCTGAGTATCCAGAGTGAAGCAACTCTAGGAGCTTAAGGAGAAATAGCTTGAATGAAATCATCACCCAGCAGGAGCCTTCCTGGCTCTGAGATCAGTTGGGCAATTGTTTTTTTAGATTGTGATAACAACCTCTGAGGCCCCTAGCTTGGTGTGGCTGGGTTGGGGAGGGGAAGAAAGGGGGAAGGTTTGACAGACCACCTGGTCTCCTGCCATACCAACTGTCAGCTGCTGTCAGCGCCCAGGACACAGGCTCTGTAGGGCCCACGTTCTCATCCTAGAGGCTCTCCCATATAGCTGCTTAGAGGCCTGAACAAAGGTGGGGGTTGGGAGGGAATCTCATGTCAGAGAAGAGGCTTTGATGAACCAGTCTTCTCTCTGGCCAAATGCCATGAAGAGAGGAGAATTAAGGGTTTGGAGCTTCCCACCCTTATGGGATTCTCCCTTTTCTTCTGGAATCTAACCATTTAAGAATAGTGCCTTTTACAAACTTCTGTGTCCCTTTTAAAGTTACTTACCTCCTAGTGTGCAATGAGGATATATATACATGTTTTATGCAGGTCTCTAGAAGTTAGACATTTAAATAATTTATCTTTATTTCTGGATTTCTTTTCTTTCTTTAATTTTTTCTCTTAAAATCTCATATCTCATCCCTTTTCAGCCTCCCTTTCTGGTCCTGGGTAAAACTGTGAAATTTGTCATTGATCTTCATGGTTCCCTGTCTTCTCTCTACCCTTTCCTTATTTTTACTATGCTTCCCACTCTCCCCTAAGTGGCTTTGGTAGAGGGCATCATATCTTAGAGGAAAGCATGTGCAATGTTCAATAATAAGTGGATTCTCAGTGAAGATGTTATCAGATGGATTTAAAACCAAAAGTTTTTAAAGATTTTTTTTTAGATTTTTGCAAGGCAATGGGGTTAAGTGGCTTGCCCAAAGCCACACAGCTAGGTAATTATTAAGTGTCTGAGGTCAGATTTGAACCCAGGTACTCCTGACTCCAAGGCCAGTGTTCTATTCACTGCACCACCTAGCCACCCCAATTGCGCCACCTAGCCGCTCCACCAAAAGTTTTTAATAAAACTTACCTAGAAGCTACAACTTGGGAAACAACTTGGTGTAGTGAATTTCATGTTAGAAAACCCTGAATATAAATTTGACCTCAATCTTTTACTAGCCGTATAATCACAGAGAAGGTTTTTTAACCTATCTACCTTAATTTCTCAGTTGTATAATGAGGGGTCCTTTTCAGTTCTCTATCTATGTATAGTTAAACTGATTGGGAGAACATCTTAAGGTCCTGGAATTCATTTCATATAAGTAGCTGTCTACTCTGCCTCTTGATAAAGCTGAGGTAGCTAGACGCACACTCTAGCACTGGGCTTGGAATCAGAAAGAGCTCAGTTCAAATCCTGTCTCAGATACTTCTTATCTGTGTGATTCTAGACAAATCACTTTACCTCTGTTTGTTTCATTTTCCTCAACTTAAATGAGGGTAATGGCAGCACCAACTTACATGGTTGTTGTGAGGATCAGATTTGTAAAGTGCTTATCACAAGTGCTTATCACCATAGTATGACTATTTAAATGCTCATTCCTTTTCTTTATTCCCCCTCCTCTAAATTTCATAACTTATATCATAAATTAATTTCATAAATGAGGTCCCAACTAAGATAGGTCCCAACTTAATCCTTGAAAGAAGGGAAGAATTGTTTTAATTTTTTCTTAGTAACCTTTGCAAAATGCCCCAATACATAGTATGCTCTTAATAAATGCTTGTTGATTTATTTATTTGATTGATCACTGAAACTAATCTGTCCTCAACTTCACTGTCTATCTTTCCAAACTGGTTAGTAAGTTTATACTTTTTTTTTTTTTTTAGGATTTTGCAAGGCAAATGAGGTTAAGTGGCTTGCCCAAGGCCACACAGCTAGGTAATTATTAAGTGTCTGAGACCGGATTTGAACCCAGGTACTCCTGACTCCAAGGCTGGTGCTTTATCCACTACGCCACCTAGCTGCCCCTAGTTTATACTCTTCTAATACTCTGTTCTATTTCTCCCTCTGTGCCTGTGCCCTACTCAGTGGTAAAACCTCCAAAAGTCATCCATCCCCTTTTCTCCATGAAAGACTTCTCTGAAATTATCCTGGACATTCAAAAACCTGCTTTTGGTAAATTTTCCAGCCTTCTTTAACAAAATATCTCTCTCTAAATTCTCATTCAAATACCTTTCCTTAACTTTCAAAGCCACTTCCTCCTAGTTTGTCTCCAGTGGAGGTGTAGAACTCACTTCTTGACACATACTAACAATTTGTATTTCTTGAAAACTGCTTTGAGTTTTCTTGTCCTTGGGGCTAATTTCTCTTCTTTAACCTTTCCTAATATGGGCTAGACCACAAATCTGTGGACTATAATGAGGGCAGACCATTCTTGGAATGTGAATATGGCAAATCCTAAATCCTAGAATCTCATAGACAACTCAAAACTCATCAAACTCACTCTCAGTAATATAAAATAAATTTTTTTCCTCTATCAAAATGACAAGCATTTCTTTCTTAAGAAATGATGATTTTTTTTAAAAAAAGCATTAATGCCATAATAAGGAAAAATATTCTACATTGTGGCATCTGAGATTGGAAAAGAGAGTAGATTGGATTTGGGACCTGGGTTCAAATTCTTTTACTTTCTACCTTTGTGACTTTGTTAAGTTACTTCCATTCGATGAGCCTCAGTTTCCTCAATTGTTAAATGAGGGGTTAGTCTAGATGACCTTTGAGTTCTCTTGAGCTTTGGATCTAATTGACCTATAAAACCTGTCAAGGTAAAACATTTCATCTGGGTTGCAGAGAATTTCCCACCTCAATACCCCAGATCCATTGGAATGCAAACTCTTTATAATCACTTCCTGAGAGAATATAAGCTTCATGAAGGCAGAGACTATTTGATTTTTTTCCTTTGTAACCCTTCTTCCCACCCCCAGCACATAGTAGTACATATCTGGTACTAGTGGATATTTAACAAATGCTTGTTGATTGATTGTGATGAAAAAAATAACTGTTGTACTTCATGATGGGAGGGAGGGGAAGGAGCAGTTGAATCATTTTAGATCATTTCAATAAACCTCTAATAAAGAGTGAGAAACAGCAGCTCTTAAGCCCACAAACCCTATTCCTTCTTGAGGTTAAGTGTGTCTCACCCAAGGCAGTCTGGGAAAAAAGGTGGAAGAAGGCTTTTCCTTCATTAGGGCTCCCCAAATTCCAACAGATTCTGAAGGAAAGAAAATTAGTAGAAAGAAGTAATAGGATCATTTTATCAGTACTTTTAGAACCTAGAATAGGGGTTTTTCAACCAGGATAGGTTTTAGAAGGTCTTGACATTTCATGAGAAATATTTGACAACTATTTCAATATAACTGGTTTCCTTTGTAGTCCTATGTATTTTATATTATGCATTTAAAAACATTATCCTATAAAGACAACCAGAAACTTCTCTAGACTGTCAAAGGTTAAATATAACAAAGATATTTTTAAAAAAATAAAGGAACCCTCCCACCCCATACACACATCCTAGATTCTCCTGAGAAACTTGCTAATTTGCAGAGCTTCAGGAGAAGGGAACATTAAAGAAAAGTCTCCTTGTACTCACCGTCCCATACAGTCTTCCTTTACTGTTCATGGCCACAAAAAGGGCACTTCTTACCCCAAACAGACTCACCACACCTCGGTCCACTGTAGAAATTTCTAAAAGACCTAAAGAAAGAAGAAGGATGAAAGCAGTGAGTTCACAGAATGTTCTGGGGGTAGGGGCCACCCACTACAATGGCCTTATTTGACTTCTAGGAAAATTGAGAACTAAACAGGAACAGTTTGCTTAAAGGAACAAAGAGAACGGGGGCAGAAGTAGAACTGGAACAAGGGCAGGATCTCTGGAAAGTTCACTTCTCACTGTATCTTCTTGGGCTCAACTTGTGTTAAACAAGGAGGTATTTCAGTGTCAATGTCTGGCTAACCACTGAATTTAAGGACTTAGGAAGACAGTTTATTCATGCTCTTGCCTTCAAAATTGGTCTGAATCTCTGACTTCCAGAAAAGCTGCATATGTTAATCACCACCCCTCAATCCTGCCCATTCCCCTCTCTTTTTTATACTGACCTCTGGAAAGACACAGTATGAAGTAGTGGATCAAGAGCCTGGGTTCAAATCCAACCTCTGACAGGTAATCCTGGACAATTCCTTTAATCTGTGTCCAGGGCAACTCCCTAAAACTTCTAGTTATAAAGGAGGTGCAGTCCTGTTTTGTTAGAGGGAATTTCCTCAAGGGAATTCCCAAGATGGATGAGATCATCAGTCCAAGTTCCACTTTGGAAAAGGAGTCTGGTGCATCCCTTAGTGCCAGTTCTTTCCTATAGCTCAAACTCTTGCCATCCAAAAGTACTTTCTGTTGTCTAACCCAGATCTAGTATCATCACCGTATTTCATCTGATTTATGGCCACACAAAATCAGGACCTACCAGTAGGAGAACCTCCTTTGCATTTAAAATCTAGCCTCTCCCAAGATATCTCCTGCCTCAAAGAGCCCTTTTCCTGAATCAGTAAAATGTAGTAGAAAGATCACTGAAACGAATCAGGAGTCCAAGTTTGCCAGCCGTGTGACCTTAAGTAAATCACTCCTTTCTGGGTCTCAGTTTTCTCCTCCTTAAAATAAAGGAGTTAGACTGGATATCTAAAGTCTCTTTAGAGATTTATAAGATTTAGACTTGGAAGGGTACTTAGATGTTATCTATTCTACTCTCATTTTACAGATGAGCAAATCAAGGTCAAGAGGGATGAAGTGACTTGTTGGACACAATTGGTTAGTAAGTAGTCACTGGCAACTTCTAACCCCAAAGTTTTATGAATTAACTGGGCTGCTACACTACTTAAACCCTCAGCTCAGTTTTCTTAGTCTGTTCCCCTCCCCCCCAGGTCCTGGAAGCAGAAGAATTGTCCCTCCCCCTATCCCACACCTACCACAAGCAGAA
Organism: Macrotis lagotis; assembly: GCF_037893015.1. NCBI lineage: Eukaryota > Metazoa > Chordata > Mammalia > Peramelemorphia > Peramelidae > Macrotis > Macrotis lagotis. The sequence goes on along the minus strand of NC_133664.1, from coordinate 207,132,289 downwards.
CATTTTAGGAAGAAGAAATGGGGGAGAAAAGAGGAAAGGGTTTGGGGAGGATTTTGAAAGACCCTTGGCTAGAAATTGCAGACTGCTTTCTTTTCCTTCTCTGTGGAGCAAAACTGTTTTTTTAAAAATAAATTAGACTCTAATTTGGTCCAAGTATTCCTAACACATACTCCCTCCTGGTTTCCAAAGCTGAAGGAAGTCCAAGGATCTTAATAAAGTAATAGATAGGACTTTGCTAATCATGTGGATGCAATTAATAATAATAATAATTTAAAAAAAAAACATCTCATAGTACTTTACAAAGCACAGTCTCACAACCACTCCATGTAAGTAAAGTGCAAGCAACATTATCCTTATTTTGTACTCAGTTAAGTAAACTGAATGTTTGTATTTAGGCAGCTAGTAAGCATAGGAGTCAAGATTTAATGCAGTCATTGCCCATTTCCCCAGGCCCAGGACAGTGTGCTTTCTTCTTCTACTACTGCACCACAGTGTCCCTCAGGTGCTCAGATAGATGATGAGAGGCTGGGAGGATCCTTAGCCAATCACTTGCCACCACAAAGGGTCAGACCTGAATGAGGGGCAATCGGAAGGAAAGTGGAAGAGGAATACCAAGGAGGAGTCCCTTCTTACCCTTTTTATAAGAGATTTGGGAGCCAGACCAGAATCCTGCAAGCTACTTTCCCTTGTCCCGCCATAAGGACACACTTTCCCTCCCCATCTTTTTCCTCTCAGGGTCCTTATTCTCCAACCACCCCACCAGAGGCCATTGCACTTACTGTAGGGATTCTCATCATGGGTCCCACTGATTCTGCCATCTGGGGGCACCTGGAGGTGAAAGCCAATGCCCACGTTGCAATACAGTCTCCTTTGCCTCTTGATCCCCAGCAAGTAGCCACTCTCCCAGTTACTGCGGGATAACCCACCAGGCAGTCCAGCTTGGGGCTGGGACCCCAGCAGTGTCCCCCAGCCCCTTTCCAGGAGCACAGGGTTGGCCAGGCCACCCACCAATGGCCAGGGTACCAGCATGCCAGCCAGAATACCCAAGAAGATGAAAGCCCACAGAGTGCCCCCGAGGCAACCTCCTCCTGCAGGCATAGTGATGAGCAGCTTCTGTGGGAAGGCCATCCACCTTGCCTCCCAGGCACGTGGTCAGAATTAATGGCCCTAAAAATACCGCCCTTCTTGTTTTTCTCCCCTCAGCATGGCCGCAGGGGCTTATTTTTGGAAGGCAGACTACAGTTCCTGACATGAAACCAAAACCTGCCTCAGGCACTCGGGTTGGGAGCAAAGGGACCCTGGCTGAGCCTCTGAGGATGGTGGAGACCATGGCTCAGAGACTGTCTCGGGCTCCCTCACTCTAGCCTGCTTGGAGGACAATTATATTTTATTTGACCTATCTTTAGAGTTCAGAAACCTAGCCCTCCTCTATACCCATCATCACCCTGACGTCAACTGGCCGAGGTCACTTATCCAGAGCTGTAACATTAACCTGCTCTTCGGCCCTGGCTCCCACCATCCTTCCCTCCCCCAAGGGATGTTGAGAGCCAACAGACACTGTCATGCATGTGAACTATGAGGCTGGAATGAAGCTTGAAGGAGCATCCCTGGAAAGGAGATAGTTGAGAGGGGGAGGGGGAGGGTTTGGAAGTCAGAAAGAGAAAGGAGCCAGGAAGGACCAAAATTGGGTAGTCTGGCAAAGTCTGATTGCTTATTTCAAGGTGAAAGAATCTAAGTGAGGGTTAGGGTTCATCCCTGGGCTATAAGCAAACTGGTGGTGACTGCAGCCCAAAGTAGGGCATCAATGAAGAGTTTTCATCACAGAAGTTGGAACGAGTGAGGAAGGATGTCTATGATTAAGCTATCCATTTCCCAAAGGAGAAAAGGCTCTAGTTAAAGTCCCTGAAGAGTCAAATCTACAGTGCTGGGACAAACAGGGTCTTCAATGGAAAGGGACAGCCCTGAGAGCAGAGGGATATATGCCTAGTGGTCTGTGAAGAACCAGACACTTATCTAAAAAATGGAAGGAGGGACACAATTAATTTTGAATAGTCTTCCCAGGGTCTTTAATTGATGGTGACTTTGTCCAGTATAGTTTGTAATCAATCCCCCTCCCCTCACATATTAGAATGATCATTCTCTAATGGCAGTCCATTTCCTTGACTAATGCATCTGGATGATTGTATCCCCAACCTTAAGTCTTTCTCTTTGCTTCATACCACAGGCAGAAATCCCAAATTCTTTTCACTTTATCATTAGATTTCTCCTCATTTGACTCCCCTTAACCTCTTGGTATTACCTAAACCTAAACCCTTCTATTCCCTACTTATTGTTTCTTGAATATTCTTTGGAATAAACTTGAGCATAAAAATATTTTTGCAAAGTTGAAGCATCCTAATAGGCAACTACTATATTATGTTCAACTGTTTGATTTAGTAGAAAAAAAATTTTGGACTGGGAGTCAGAAGATCTAGATTCTAAGTAGTTCTATCACTAACTAGCTATGTGACCTTAGACAAACTATTTCATATCTTTGGGCCTTAGTTTTTTCAGCTTCAAAAAAAGAGCACTGGAAATTAACTGAACTCTTACATCATATACTACAATAAATTCCAGGTTGATCAATCATCTAAATATTTTAAAATATGTATCTTTAAAAAATCTAGAAGACAATGCATCAGCATATCTTTCACAGCTGTGGAGAGGAGATAACCAGACTTAGACCTAGGGGAAATTATAATAGAATAACTAGATAGTTTTGATTAAATAAAGATTAAAGTAACTACACAACAAAAAGCAATGCAGCCAAAATGAAAAAGAAAGTAAAACATTGGGAAAATTGCATTAAACACTTCTGATGAAAGTCTGACAACCAAAATGAATAAGGAATATATAAGTATTTATGTGTGTGTGTATAGTATATATATATATATATATTTATACATATATATATATAGAGGAGGGGAGAGGCGCTAATATATAAGGAGTTAGGAAAGACTTCATTCATGGAGAGATGGAATCTGAACTGAACTTTAAAGGAATTTTAAGATGCAAGGTTGAGATTATGTGGACATGGGGTAAGTCTGTACAAGATGCAAAGAAAAGAGATGGAGTTTAGTGTGTGTGAGAAATAGTCAAAAGCCCTGTTTGATTAGATAGAAGAATGAAAGAAAATACTATGTAACAAACTTGGCAAGGTAGGTTGGCATTGGGTTATGAAAGACCTTAAATGCCAGAGAGAAGAATTTGCCTATGAACCTATGGGTCAAAGATCTGATCCCTAAAGAAGAAATAAAAATTTTCAAAGTTATATGAAAAATGGTCAAAATTTTTAATAGAAGAGAATCAAAACAACTTTGAGATATCACTTGATATCCATCAAGTATGGATTTAATATCCCCCCAAATGAGGAGGGTTTTAACCTGTTGGAAAAAATACGTATTGACTTTCTTAGAATTTGTCCTAAACAGGGACAAACTTTATCAGAGGTTTTAATCTTAAGGATGAGCAAAACAGAATTAGGTTAACAAAGACATTTATTAATACCTCTTTAAGTTGAGAACTTCATCAGTCAATGTGAGTGGAGGGGTCCAGGTAGAGAGCCAGATTACCCCACAGTAGAGGCCTACAATTGTCCTTAAATAACCTTGTGCATCAGAAGATGTGACATGAGCCATCACAAAGGAGGAAAGGCTACTGGAGCAATGTAGGATGAAGCAGAGGAAACATTACAATAAAAGGAGAATCTAAAAGGCCTGTAAAGGAAATGTCTACTTGGATGGGCTCTTGATGGGATTATGAAGGCAAGCCTTTGTTCTGTTACAATTAAAGGAGGTATCTCTAAGCTCCCTTTTCAGTTGCTAAATTGACTTGATTTAAAGCTTCTAAGTGCTACCAAAACTCTGTTTTCTATGTTGATCTGATTAAAAAGGTTTTATGTGAAAGGTAGATAGATATCCAGCCACTTGTTTTATAGATATGTTTTAAATATATATAGACATATATTTTAAATATATATATATATATTTATTTGTTCACACATTAACAAAGTTAATAAAAAGAAAATAAAATTCAATGCTTGTGCAACTATGCTAAACACGCCAAGTCATTAAAGACAATAATAACAGCAAAGAATTCATGTCATACACAAGATAAGTGAGATAGAAAAAGATCTGGGGGAAAAAAAATGTAGGTAATATGTGAAAAAGCAATACTAATCAATTAATCAAAAAGTATTTATTAAGGACCTACTATGTGAGAGGCACTGCACTTAGCACATCATTTTGGGGTGGGGTTAAGTATTATAATAAGAACAGATTTTATAGACATACATAATTGTTTACAAAAATGAAAAATGTAAAAACAATAACAAATGAGGAAATTGCACTGTGACATTCACCAATTAAATATCATTTCCAACTTTATATTTCTTTGACTTATTTCATCATTTTTCAGCAGGATATAGAAGAGATACTGTCCCTTGGTTGGAAGCAAGTATGTTTGATTTTATAAGTCCATTTCCTTTCCCCACAAATGACTTAAAAACAGATTGTATTCTTGCAGAAAATCTCAGATTTTTTTTTGCTGACTTCAACAAAGCATTGGATTCTGCATTGCTCTTACAGTTAGTGCACCCTAATGACTAATATAATTTATTATAGAAATCTCTATGTGGGTTGTCCTTTTATAAGATGGTGGCTCCCATGAAGGAAGGGGCATTGCCTTACAGAAACTTTGTAAACTGAATTAAATTATGATTTGACTGTCAATCAGTTCTTTGAAGTCAGACTACATGTTCCCATGAAACTAGAGAGTGTTAGAACTGGAAAGAACCTTAGTCTAGTCTTAATTAGATTTTTTAATTTTACAGAAGTAATGATATATTAGACCAAGGTTCACTAATAACTCAATAATCATTTACTAAATGCCAAATATAAGACCATGGACTAGGGATCTGAGGTACAATGATTTAAAAAAAAAAGAGATGCAGTCCTTGCCTTCAAGTACCTACATTTAAATAGGAGTGGGAGAGAGAGCAGGTAACATAAGGACAATAGTGAATAGTTTTCTGAACAATTCAGCTCTAGACATTAGGGAAGGCTTCATAGAGGAGATGGTACTTGAGTTTAAATTTGAAAAATAATTTCTCCATAATAGACCTGAAGTACAAGGCTAGCATTTTCATTATATTTAATTGTGGTTTATAATATTATTTCTACAATGAAGATCTCTAGAAATATGTCTCTTCTCCTTCCTGTTCAATAATAACTATTCAACTGCCTAAGAGGAGGCACTTTTGGAATAATAGCTTCCATTTACAAACACTTTATAAACATTATTTCATTTCATTAGTTCTTCATCTACAACTAGATTAAAGGAGTGATTTCCATTTTTACAAAAGAGTAAACTAAGGATCCCAGGAAATAAACAGCTCTCCCAAGATTATACAGTCAATTCATAAACATTTATCTACTGCCTATGTTGTATCAAGTACAATGCCAGGTTGTTTGTCCTTCCTTCTTTTTTTTTTTTGCAAGGCAATGGGGTTAAGTGGCTTGCCCAAGGCCACATGGCTAGGTAATTATTAAGTGTCTGTGGTAGGATTTGAACTGAGGTACTCCTGACTCCAGGGCTGGTGCTCCAACCATTGTGCCACCTAGCCGCTCTTTGTCCTTACTTCTTGAAGAATGCCATGATATCAAGGAGGTGATGCCATGATATATACACATGAATTGGATTTGAATGGGGGGGCACTGTGCAAAGTCAACAACTTCACCTTTTCCAGGACCATCTGGATCCAGATCCAGTGTCCAGATATGTATCAGGATGTCTGAAGATGACCCTAGATTTAAGGCAATGAGGGTTAAATGATTCGACCAAGTATAGTGCTAAGTGCTGGAGATAAAGATATGAGAGGTAAAAGACAGTCTCTGCTCTTGAGAAGTTCACAATCTAAAGGAGAAAACAGCATTCAAATAACAGTACAAACAAGCTATAAATGGGATCAATATAGGAAGGACACTAGAATGTAGAAAGAATAGGGAAAGGTTTCCCGTAGAAAGTGGAATTCTATCTGGGACTTGAAAGAAAGTAAATAATGGAGCAAGATCTTCTGACCCTCCAATTTCTTTTCCATTACCAGGGATTTTTAACCAAAGTTCTCTAAATTTTTGATAATTTAAAAATATTTTGATTTCAACATGTACTTCCTTTTGTTATTGTATATGTTTTATTTTATGCATTCAAAACCATTCTGAGAACAATCCATAGCCCTATATTATCCAATGACCTCTGAAATTTCTATTAAGTTAAAGGCAAATAGGTTTCCAATTGTTATGAAGTGGTGGGGTAAAAGGGAAGGAGAGAGAATGATAGCCAGAAAGGGGGGAAATGAATACGAAAAATAAAAAGCTTTTACTAAGGGTTTATTAGGTGACAGACACTGTACTTAGTAGTAAGGATTCAAACTGAAAAGGCTGATCTTAAGAACTGATATTTTAATAGGGGAGACCACTCTTATAGAGGAGTGGCGGCTGATTTGTTTTGGGAAGTCATCAACTCCTGGAATGGAGGCAGAAGTCCATTGATTGACTCTTCTTCTCCCTGGAAGACTTGTTGATTTGATCCTTGCTCTCACTTTATAAACATTATTTCATTTGATCAGCTCTACAACTAGAGTAAAGGAGTGATTTCCATTTTTACAAAAGAGTAAACTAAAGGCTCCCAAGGAATAAATGACTCTTGTAGGATTATACAGTCAATTAATAAACATTTATTTAGTGCCTATGTTGTATCTCACCCAGTTGTGGGGTGAGAGAGGCTGAGGATACCCTAAGGTTAGGTAATTCCTATTTCTGGGGAGTCTAGAAGCATGCATGAAGTTGAAGGGGGTAATCTAACTAAGACTCAGAATCATATTTTATGCATGGACCATTTGGAAGTGCTATTCATTAGAGTGCTATAAGTTTAGTGTAAGAAGGTTTCACTCTCACATCTAACAAGATGCTTCTGCCTAGATCTTTCGCAAATGATGTTTGCACTGAATACATCATCATAGAATGAGAAGAGCTGGGTCCTAGGATTGACTCTGACACTGATTAGTCTTATAATCTTATGGAAGTCATATTATTATAAATTTAGAACTTTGAAGAGAGCAGTTGTAGTTCAACATTCTCATTGTTCAAATGAAAAAAGTGAAGCCCAGACATGGGAAGTGTCTTGGGTAGGTCATATAGTACCAAGTTACAGGATTAAAATCTAAGTCTTTTGTGCTCATTTCACTATGCCAGGCTGACTAATTCTCTTGCCTCCTCACTTTAAAAAATTTTTTTTAAATGGGAATAAGTCACCAGGAGTAGTCAGAGTTATGGGCCTGAAATCAGGGAGATCTGAGTTCAAAATGAACCTCAAATGTTTAATAGCTGTGATTAATAGAATTTCTGTTTGCCTCAGTTTCCTCAACTGTAAAAAGGAAATAACAATACCATCTGCCTCACAGGGTTGTCATGAGACTCAAAAGGAAAGGTCAAGCTTTTAGTATAGCATAGCTTAACCCATAGTAGGTGATGAATAAATGCTTATTCTCTCCCTCTTTCCCTCCCTGCTAGCACTGAGCAGGGTTGATGTGAGCAAGTATATTATAAAATGCTACATGTGCAATGTTAATACAAGATTTGCCAAATTAGGAGTTGTTGGTCATATCTTAGGCATTCTTGCATATGTGATATCCAAATTAATTTGCTTCCTTGATGCTGTTGATCTTAGAACTATTTATGGTCCATGATAGAAAGACTATAAGTTTCTTATTGGCATGGTCTTTTCCTTTTCTATGGTCTATATGTAAGGATCTCACAGAACCTTAGTCCATAGATTTAGAAATGATAAAACTAAAGCATGAAGAGGCTGATGAACTTGTTCAGACTCATGATTCATCCTTAGTCACTTGATATTTGTCTTTCTTTCTCGAAGAAGATCATATCAGGGGGAGGTGATGCCATAACAAGCACATGACATGAATTTGAGTAAGGGGGTGCCATGCTAAATCACCAGTTTCACTTTCTCCTCCAGAACCATCTGGGTCCAGTGGCCAAATATAGATCAAGAAGACTGAAAAAGGCTAAGAATATGAAGCAATCAGGGTTAAGTGACTTGGCCAAGTCACACAGTTAATAAGTGGCATGTCTGAGGTTGGATTGGAACTCCCATCCTCTTGACTCCAAGGCCAGTGCTCTATCCACTGTGCCACCTAGCTATGCCCTTGTTCAATTACCTCAATAATAACTGAGTCAAGATTACAATTGTGCTCTTCCTCACTCCAAGTCCAGAACTTCCCCCACTATTTCACCGTGCAAAGCTTACAAAGTTTAGACATCATATACCTCAACTTTCTCATTTCACAGATGAGAAAATGGGCCCAGAGATTAGAGATGATTTATTCAAAGTCTCATAGCAGTTAGATAAGAAAGAGTCAGGACATCTCAGTATCATTTTCTTTTGCCTTATGTTTTGTTGTCTTTGAATTTTTTCTTCATTTCCTTCTTTATTCTTTATAGTTAGATAATAAGTTCCAAAAAATATGGCCCCTGAAGTCAATAGCAACCCTCAGATTTTACCAAATGCATATGTACCCTTTGGGGCATGTATTGTCAGGGCTATCTATTAGTTGAATGGCTACTCCTTTTCCCTGTATGTTTTTACAAAGAGGACATTTATTTGAGATGATTGAGAGCAACCTTGAATAGAAACTGAAACCTAAGTATCAGGGGAAACAGAGGAGAAAATTTTATTGTCAGTTATATCCTTGTCCTGCCCATACCACCTGGCCTTGGTGCTGATTAGGTTATGGAGAAGAGGAGACTTATATGATGGAATATGTGACCCTCCTCAGGTTTTTTTAAATTTTTATCTAAATCCTTAGTGCCTTTTGTTTCAACATAACACATACTTCCCAATAAACATACCATCAACCCTCTTTACATTCCTTATGATAACCTTAAAGAACTGTCTTTGACTTTTAAAGAGAAGGTCCAACTTCCTGTTCTCCATACATTTTAGCTTGATAAACTCTGACTCTGATACCCTGGATGTTATTTTACTTGTAGTTTAATAAATATTAGTTAGCATCTAGGTTTTCTCCCACAAAAAATATGAAAAGGCATTTAAAATACAATATAAATTATATGATAGGCAGTTTAGTCCTACATACAAAATGGAAAAGGAAAAGAATCATAAGTGTATTTCTGACAAGAACTAAACTTAAAACATGATTCAGTGACTTCACAACTATTGCTACAATCTCCTAGTAGTTTTTTATTTAAACCTCATCAGAATATAAAATAATTTTCAGAATTGTTATTTAGGCATTTACTTCTGCATTGTTCAAACCACTCCTGGTACCTGTCTTCTGCTAAAACACTGGTTTTGAGCCAATCATTTTGTAAATAGGTGGCTTTCTTCTGTAGAAGTACTGTAATACTTGCTTGGGATTCTTCCCCTATCTTCATTAAGTTCCAACTAATTCTTTTTTAAAATTTTATTTATTTATTTTTTTTATTAAAGATATTATTTGAGTTTTACAATTCCCTCCCATCTTACTCCCCCCCCCCCCCCATGGAAAGCAATCTGTCAGTCTTTACTTTGTTTCCATGTTGTACATTGATCCAAATTGAGTGTGATGAGAGAGAAATCATATCCTTAAGGAAGAGACAAAAAGTCTAAGAGATAACAAGATCAGACAATAAGATATCTGTGTTTTTCTAAATTAAAGGGAATAGTCCTTGAACTTTGTTCAAACTCCACGGCTCTTTATCTGGATACAGATGGCACTCTCCTTTGCAGACAGCCCCAAGTTGCTCCCAATTGTTGCACTGATGGAATGAGCAAGTCCTTTGAGGTTGAACATCATCCCCTTGTTGCTGTTAGCATGTACAGTGTTTTTCTGGTTCTGCTCATCTCACTCATGCAAATCCCTCCAGGCTTCCCTGAAATCCCATCCCTCCTGGTTTCTAATAGAACAATAGTGTTCCATGACATACATATACCACAGTTTGCTAAGCCATTCCCCAATTGAAGGACATTTACTTGATTTCCAATTCTTTGCCACCACAAACAGGGCTGCTATAAATATTTTTGTACAAGTGATGTTTTTACCCTTTTTCATGATCTCTTCAGGGTATAGACCCAGTAGTGGTATTGTTGGGTCAAAGGGTATGCTCATTTTTGTTGCACTTTGGGCATAGTTCCAAATTTCTCTCCAGAAAGGCTGAGTTCAAAGCTCCACCAACAGTGTAATAGTGTCCCAGATTTCCCACAGCCCTTCCAACAATGATCATTGTCCTTTCTGGTCATATTGGCCAGTCTGAGAGGTGTGAGGTGGTACCTCAGAGAAGCCTTAATTTGCATTTCTCTGATAATTAATGATTTAGAGCAATTTTTCATATGGCTATGGATTGCTTTGATCTCCTCATATGTAAATTGCCTTTCCATATCCTTTGACCATTTGTCAATTGGGAAATAGCTTTTTGTTTTAAAAATATGACTCAGTTCTCTGTATATTTTAGAAATGAGTCCTTTGTCAGAATCATTAGTTGTAAAGATTGTTTCCCAATTTACTACATTTCTTTTGATCTTGGTTACAGTGGTTTTATCTGTGCAAAAGCTTTTTAATTTAATGTAATCAAAATCATCTAGTTGGTTTTTGGTGATGTTCTTCAACTCTTCCTTAGTCATAAACTGCTCTCCTTTCCATAGATATGACAGGTAAACTAGTCCTTGATCTTCTAATTTGCTTATAGTATTGTTTTTTATGTCTAAATCCTGTAACCATTTGTATCTTATCTTGGTAAAGGGTGTTAGGTGTTGGTCTAATCTAAGTTTCTTCCATACTAACTTCCAGTATTCCCAGCAGTTTTTATCAGAGAGAGAGTTTTTATCCCAATAGCTGGACTCTTTGGGTTTATCAAACAGCAGATTACTATAATCGACAACTGCTTTTGCACCTAGTCTATTCCACTGGTCCACCACTCTATTTCTTATCCAATACCAAACAGTTTTGATGACTGATGCTCTATAATATAATTTTAGATCAGGTAGGGCTAAGCCCCATTCTTTTGCACTTTTTTTCATTAAGTTCCTAGAAATTCTTGACCTTTTATTTCTCCATATGAATTTACTTACAATTTTTTCTAACTCATTAAAGTAATTTTTTGGAATTTTGATTGGTAGGGCACTAAACAGGTAGTTTAGTTTTGGTAGAATTGTAATTTTTATTATATTAGCTTTACCTATCCATGAAGCTCCAACTAATTCTTACATGATAATTTTCCTTCTACAAAGATCTACTTCTGAGTTTTGCCAAAATTTAAATCACCCTCAAACCTAACAAAAAGATGCTTCTGCAGAATAGTCTCTCAAATTATATTGGCATTAAATCAAACATCATCATTTGGAGAAGAGCTGCCTGGTACAGTAGATAAAGCAACAGACTTGGAGTCGGGAAGAGCTTGAGTTCAAATTGGCCTCAGATACTTTGTCTGTAGTGGTTGTGACCCTTGGCAAATCACTTAACCTCTGTCTGCTTCAAGTTTTTTTTTAAATGAAGATAATAATAATATTCAGGGTTATTGAGAGTAAAAAATGAAGTGTTGGTGCTATATAAAAGTGTTATATAAATGATGTCCCTTCTATATTCAAAATCCTTCAGTGGTTCTCTATTGTTTACAGATTAAAGTTCTAACTCCTTTGCCTAGAGTTCAAGTTTTTCACAATCTGGTGTCACCCTACCTTTCCTATCTCATCTCAAACTGTTTCAGGTCCTGCATGTTAAATTCCAGCTAAACTGGCCTATTTGTCTTTTTTCTTTATATACTTCTTACTTTCCTATCAGGTCAAGAGTAGTTTCCCAAAACATTTTTTTTAGGTTTTCTTTCAAGGCAATGGGGTTAAGTGGCTTGCCCAAGGCCACATGGCTAGGTAATTATTAAGTGTCTGAGGTTGGATTTGAACCCAGGTACTCCTGACTCCAAGGCCATTGTTCTATTCACTGTGCCACCTAGCCACCCCCAAAAAACATTTCTTGAGCACCCTTCCTCTAGAATACATATCCATCCTTTAAAGACCAAGTCAAAAGGCACAGTCTCCTTGAAGTCTCCCTGATCCCTCCAATTAGTCTCAGATCTCACATAAAATTTTGCTCACATCAGGAGAGTGATCAATTTTATAAATTTCTAAATAAGCTTGATGAGATTATAGGAGGTGGATTTTTCTGTAGGCATCTGAAGGACATTTCCCAAAGAGATGGGTTTGTCCATTGACACCTGACTAATGGGTTTCCATTTCATGCATGAATACCAAGATTAGTATCTCCTCCTAAGGCTTAGTAGACTGAAGCTCAAGAGAATGGATTTTCATTAGATTTCCCTCCCTCTCTCCCTCCTTGTGGTTCTAAGTGAGCTATGAAAAGACTCTATTTATCCTTAGCTTTTCCTACATTTTCTCTCTCTTTGACCAAACATAGGAAAGCAGATTTCTTCTTCCTTAGGGAAAAGAAAACAAGGAATTTCAGGAGAAGAACATGGCAAAGTGACTTCTGTTTGTCTTGAAGAACTTAAAAGGAATAGTTATGTATTACTCTTTTACTGAGCACATACTGGAGAGCCGTGATCCTGAGAATAGACATCTCCTGGGATGGGTTTAATGAACAAATGATTGTGAAATAAAAGAAATGGAACCCAACTCCTCTCATTAGAGGTATAAACCCCCAGGACTGAACCTGGCTCGACCAAATATTTGAGATCAGAGCAGAGGGTTAGAGTTAAGCAGTTCTTCAAAAGTATCTTCAAAGATGGGATGTCAAGACAGAGTGGAGGGAGATGCTTTGTGTTGGAGGGGTTATTCCCAGGACTCTTCAAAGAGCATCCTTCCTTAGGTGACCGTCTCTTCTACTTAAGTTCAGCCATGCCCTCTTACACTAGACATACTTTTTCAAACTCGTCTTCAATTGAAATGATGTTGGTGTTATTGGGATAGTAGACCAGGCTGCCTCAGCTGTTATCACTATCATTATCACTACCTATAACAGGAACACCACCAGCTTTGGCTCAACCATTATTTTTATCACCATATAATAATAGGCCTTGATTCATGACATCCTCTTGATACTGCCATAACTAAATATTCTCTTATGATTATCTAAGAGGCTCTGACACTGTTTTACCAATTTCTTTTAGTCACTTTTAGCTAACTCAAAATATCATACTTGTGCCCTCCCTGAGACACATGTTGCAAGTTCCTCACCTGAACCAGTGCTGACAAATCCCAGATCAAGAGGAGACCAAGTCCCTAAAAGGGGAGGAAGAATCATGAAAGCTAGCTCAGCAGGATCCCATCCAGGCCCTCAAGGCTGCTGGACATATGTTGTGATGATGGCTATTAACATATGCAGAACGAGGCAGCTCAGATTCCTAAGATATTCTGAAAACCAGTAATAGCTTCAGTGCTGTCCCCAGTTATGCTGTCCCCAGTTAAATATAAAACTTAAGTAATTTGTTCTATTAAAAAAGTCTGGGTCTTATTTTTATTGGGTGACATGGTAAAGCCCTGCTTTAAATTAACCACAAGACCTGTCACCATAGCAATACCACCATGCATACACACACATATGCAAACTCATACACACATACATAAAACTCTCACACACACACACTCATAACCTCTCTCTCATACACACAAACACACGCAAACTCAAATACACATAAAACTCACACATATTCTCAAACTCTCACACACACAGTCTCACACATATAAAACACACACATTCTCACAAACTCTCACATACACAAACACACACAAACTCTCACACACATTCTCAAACTCTCACACACACAAATGCACACACATATAACACTCATACATACTCTCATAAACTCTCAGACTCATACACATATAAAACTCTCACACATACTCTCACAAACTCTCATATATACAAATAACACACACAAACTCATATACACATATAAAACACATTCTCACAGACTCTTTCTTACACACACACAGACACACAGACACAGACACACAGACACAGACACACACACACACACACACACACACACACACACACTTTTCCCAAAGGTCTAGTTAAGAGAACAACTGCTTGGTGTTTCTTGTTTTACTGAGTTTTCATTTGACCCCTCTCCAGGGTCTTAATAATCCCACTAAAAGGAAATGCTGCAGGAGGCAGACAGTTTAGGGAGGGGTTCTCTCCTTACTATCTCTTTCCCCCATTCATATGAGTGTTTATTGGGACTCACTTTTTCTGTATAAGCCAAAAACTGGAGCATATGAATGGGAAAAAAATAGTGATTCTACAGGTTCTTTTCTCATCAAAGTCTCTCTTCTCAAAAGGTCCACCATTAAATTGAAATGGCCAATTTTTGAGGTTATATTAACTAGCATATTAGGTTAGGAAAGGACTTCTAAGGTTCTCTAGTCTGACCCACACCTGAGAAGAATCTTTTCTTTCCTCCCAAATCTACTCCCCTTCCTCTTTATCTTTCCATCAAAGATAGGAGCCAATATTCTCTTATTGTCATAGAAAAAGGATGGCCAGTTTTTTTAAAATAAGAAATTGTTTTGCTATTATGATGTTGCCATGGACAAAGCTTGGGCTTGGCAGGTTTCCCAGGTGATATTTTGCAATACTATAGAAGCTTGACTCTGGCTCCTGTTCTGCTCTGTGTAAGACTATAGGAAATCAGCTGTTGTTTTAATTCATTAATTAACTAGTGAAAGATCTCATCTATGTCTGTGGGAATGCAGCTAAATCTGCCAAGTCTCAGGCTTAAAAGAAGCTGGCAAAAAAATAAAAATAAAAAAAAGCTGGCAAGAAGAAAGCCTTCACTGGCCCAGGTTCCTAGTTCTAGGGGGATGAAAATGAAATGTTCCTTGGAAATATGGGAAACTATGAAACAATATCTATAATTCACTGACCCTCAAGACTGGGACCTCCCCTTCTCAATCATGACCTTCTATATTTATTTATATTTTTACACAACCAATTCCACAAAATTGTGAAAATTCACAATTGTGAAACCACAAAATTTATTAAATACAGAAAAAAATTGTAAGAAAATTAAGTGCTCCTTGTATTGATATACATTTTTTATAACATTGCCTTCTTAAGGAGTGAAGGAGGGAGAGAATTTGGAACTCAAAATTTTAAAAATTAATGTCAAAATTGTTTAAATATAATTTTTTTAAAATGAATCCCAGGGTTCCATAAAACTTATGAGAGCGGTATGTACAGCAAGCTCTGGAAAGAATCTTTAGAAAAGGAATCAAACATTTATTAAGTTTCTATTGGGGAATGGCAGCTAGGTGGCACTGTGCATAGCGCACCAGCCCTGGAGTAAGAAGGACCTGAGTTCAAATCCAAGCTCAGACACTTAATAATTACCTGGTTGTATGAACTTGGGCAAGGCATTTAACTCCATTGCCTTCAATAAATAAATTTTTTAAAAACGTTTCTATTGGGGAAGGAGTGGGCTATGAAGCCATCTCCCAAAACTTTCCTGGTTTTCTTTGTGGGGAGTTGAAGGAACAGTTCCAAATTACTTGCTCCAATATCTGATAATCATGAAGAAAGTCAAAGAGAAAATTAACTACTTGGAATCCATCTAGAGTTGGCTGTGTAAGTCAGTAAGCGGGGTTTGTAGGGGAAATGCAGAGAGTTGGATGGGTTTTCAGCCTTTTTAACAACCTTTCATAACAGCTATTTGTTGGGCCTGATCCAGCCTTGTCTCCTTTAGGCCAATCACTTCACTGCAGTACCCCTCCTGCAATTCCTTGGTCCTGATACAATAGGTAGTGTCTAAGTTACCGCTGTAGCTGTGGTTAATGCTCACCATCACACCCCTTGATGTTACTCATTTTCCTCTTGGTTCACAGTTTCTGGACTGAAAGGTTAGAAGAGATTGCTTCAGATCTCAGGGGTAGAGAGGAAGAAGACAGAAGCACACAGCTTGGCATGGTCAATCACCATAACTCTGTCCTCTGCCTAGTCTTTGGTTCCCATTTCCCTGGAACTCGGTGAAGAAATAATTTCCAATTTATTGGATAAGGGAGAAATTCAAGAGACCTTTGGAAAATTTCCTCTGTGTCTCTCTCTTAGTTCCAGACTAACATGGCTTTGGTTATACTATGAAAAATGGTTTGTTTGTTTTTTTAAATCTCTATTGCTGTTTCATTAGAACATGGTCCATACTCTACATTGTAATTCATCATTTGAATTATTTCAAAAGAGAAAATATTGGCGGAGTCAAGATGGTAGCATGAAGGCAGCATCTCCCAAGAACTCTGACCCCCCCCAAACCCCCCCAAAAACAAAGGATGGCTCTAACCAAAATTTAGAGGGGCAGAACCCACAGAAAGACTGAGTGATTTTCCAGTCCAAGATAACTTAGAACTTCTGCGGGAAAGGTGTGCTTCACCAGGACTGGGCGTTGGAAAAAAAGCCACAATGCAGCCCAGCCCAGCACAGCCCAGCACAACTCAGGGATCACCTGCAACAGCTGGAAGGGGTGGGGAGAACTGCTGCACCTGGGTGAGCATGGAGTGAGGAGCACAGCCACAGAACCTGCCGGGAGAATCAGGAGAAAGCAGCCTGCACCCCCAGAGACAGTAAGGGAAGTCTGCAGAGATTTCTCTGTTCTCCCTGGGGTAGGACTCTGCTGTTTGCCTACACTCATATATTGCAGTTTGAGCTTCCATACTAAGATAGCAGGATCTTGCCTTATAGTCCCAGGGCAGAGGGCAGTGCTGTGGTCATCTACATATCAAAGCACAGGCTAGAGAGTATAAGACCTTGGAGGAATAAAGGTCCCAGTGGGGTGTCCCATAAAAGAACAACCCCGAAGCCTTGGAAGTGTTGTAAATTAGTCTTTGGCTGAGGAAATGAGTAAACAACAGAAAAAGAAGAATCTGAGGATTACTTCAGTCCCATGAGAGATCAAAACACACACTCAGATGATGACAGAATCGAAGCTTCCATATTTAAAACCTCCAAGAGAAATAGAAAATGGACTTAGACTATGGATGAGCTCAAAAAAAAACTTTGAAAAGCAATTAAAGGGGCAGCTAGGTGGCACAGTGGATAGAGTACCAGCCTCGGAGTCAGGAGTACCTGGGTTCAAATCTGACCTCAGACACTTAATAATAATTACCTAGCTGTGTGACCTTGGGCAAGCCACTTAACCCCATTTGCCTTGCAAAAAAACCCCAACAACCTAGAAAAGCAATTAAGGGAGATGGAGGAAAAATTGGGAGGAAAAATGAGAGCTATGCAGAAAAATCATGAAAACCAAATCAAAAGCTTGGTGAAAGATATACAAAAAAATACTGAAGAAAATAATATGTTAAAAAACCAGTTTAGACTTAATGGAAAAAGCAAAACAAAAGGCAAATGAGAAGTTTGCCTTAAAAAGCAGAATTGGCCAGCTGGAAAAGGAGATTAAAAATAAGCTCTCTGAAGAAAATAACTCCTTCAAGTGCAGAATGGAACTAAAGGAAGCTGATGACTTTGCAAGAAATCAGGAAGAAATAAAACTCTTCCAAAAAATCCAGAAATTAGAAGAAAATGCAAAATATCTCATTGGAAAAACAACTGACCTTGAAAACAGATCCAGAAGAAATAATTTGAAAATTATTGGACTATCTGAAAGCCACAACCAGGAGAAGAGCCTAGACTTCATTTTTCAAGAAATAATACAGCAAAATTGCCCTGAGATCCTAGAAGCTGAGGATAAAATAGAAATTTAGAGAATTCACCGGTCACCCCCTGAAAGGGATCCAGAAAAACTTACAGGAATATTATAGACAAATTTTAAAACTCCCAAACCAAAGAGAAAATTCTATAAGCTGCCAGAAACAGACAATTCAACTACCGAGGCTCCATAGTCAGTATTACACAGGATCTGGCAGCATCTACATTAAGAGCTCATAGGGATTGGAATATGATATTCTGGAAGGCAAAAGATCTTGGTTTACAACCGAGAATCAACTACCCAACAAAACTGAACATCCTCTTTCAGGGGAAAAGATGGATTTTCAATGAAACAGGGGACTTTCAAACTTTCCTAACGAGATGACCAGATCTGAACAGAAAGTTTGATCTACAAGTGCAGGATGCTGGTGAACCATAGAGGGAATGGAAAAGAGGAACTAACTGAGGAACTTGATGATGTTGAACTATTTGTATTCCTGCACGGGAAGAAGATATTGATAACTCATATGAACTTTCTCATTTATAAGAACTGTTAGAAGGAGCATATATAGACAGGACGTAGGAAGGAGAGGAATATAATGGTATGATGTGGTAAAGGGATGGAGTCAATGGGAGATGGGGGAAAGTACTGGGAGGAAGGAAAAGGAGATGAAGAAGAAGCTGAGAGATTTCACATAAGAGTCAAGAAAAACCTTTTTCAATGGAGGGGAGGGGGAAGGCAAGGGGAATGAGTGAGCCTTCATTCTCATCAGAAATGGCTCAGGGAGGAGATGACATACACACTTAATAGGGTGAGGAAATCTGTCTTGCCCTGGAAAAGAATGGGAGGAAAGGGATGGGATGAGGGGCAATGGGGGGGGAGGGAAGGGGGGATAGGTGATAGAAGAGAGGGAAGATTGTGGGAGAGGGTACTCAGATGCAATACACTTTTGGACAGGGCCAGGATGAAAGGAGAGAGAGAATAGAATAAATGAGAGTGGGGAGAAATAGAGTGGAGGGAAATACAGATAGTAATAGCAACTGAGGGAAAAAATATTGAATCAACTTCTTTGGTGAACTTATGATAAAGAAAGCAACTCACCCCAGAGACAGAGCCATTGAAATCTGAACACAGACTGAAGTACAATTTTTTTTTTCTTTCTATTTTTGAGGTTTCCTCATCTTCTTGGAGGGAGAGGGGGTTTACTCTTATAACACATTCAATTTATATCAATGTATGGCATGGAAACAATGTAGAGACTGTCAGACAGCCTTCTGTGGGAGGAGGGAAAGGAAGAGGGGGGGAAATTGTAGAATTCAGAGCATTGCGAAAAATGCTGGGTACATATTACTATTATATATATATAATTGGAAAACAAAATGTCAAATTAAGCATTCAAACTAAAAAAAAGAGAAAATATTACTTTTATTTATAGCATCAGTAGAAGTCATGACACTTTTTTCTTCTTTGATAGGTATGTTGGCTTAGGAGGAACATCACTAGATTTGTCAAGTCACAAAAGTTAAGTTTAAATTTTAGCTGTGTCACTCATCAAATCACACAGTTTAAAAAAAGACTAGAGATAGGTGAATAGTAGTGGCACAGTGAATAGAGAATAGAGTCTGGAGTCAGGAAAACTTGAGTTCAAATCCAACCTCAAGTACTTATTATTGTATACCTCTGGTCAAGTCATTTGTAACCTCTATCTGCCTCAGTTTCCCTCTCTGTAAAACTGGTATAATAATAATATCTACCTCACAGGATTGTTATGAGGATAAAATGAAATATTTGTAAAGACCTTAACACAGTGCCTAGAATATAGTTGATGCCTAATAAATGTTCATTTTCTTCATCTTCCCCTAAGGATCACTTCTAGTTCTCAGTTTGTTTATAAGTGCCACACATGCAGCTCACATGAACTTCAAGGGACCTTAGGGGTCACCCTCACTCTATAGTTACAGGAACACAAAGCTGAGTTAGTTCTATCTTATTTATATGCTTGTTTTTAGTGTTCTTAGATCTCTTTTATCTCTTATATTTCTTTTATGTGCCTACATTTGCCTGCCCTACTAGACTATGAGTTTCTTCCATTCAGGGGTTGTGTCCTTTCTTCTCTCATTTGATGACATCTTTACAAATTCTTTAAAAGTTTTATTGGTATGTTTTATTTTTATATTACTTTTATAGATTATTTTCACTTCCTGACAGATCTCTTATAACAAATAAAACTCATACAACAATATCATATGAAAAATGCATGCATTATTTCATATCTATATGATACTTAAAAAAATTTAACAGAAATGTATTTTCTATCCCTCTCATTTTTGTACCATTGGGAAAAGAAAGAAAAACAATTTTTTTTGTAACAAATAGCCAAGGAAAGTAAATTCACTCAAAATCAAATGGTCACTTATGACCACTTTGGCTATCCTAGGTTTAATGATAAATAAATTTCTATGTAGATAATGTCAAGTTTTATATATGCAATCCTAGGTTGTTGTGATCAGTTGTTTAATGGGTCTTGCAAACTGGATATTTATAAGCATCTTAATCTTAACATACCCTCTCCCACGTTTTCTTTTCTTCTCTATTTCTGCTTTACTATTTTCATCCTTTGAAACACCCAGGTTCACAAATGTAGAGTCATTCTCAACTCCTCACTATCCTTCAGCCCGCACATACAACTAGTTGCCAAGTCTTGTTGGTTCTACCTCCACATCTCTTACAATCATTCTTTCTTTCCCATTACCCTAGTTTGGTTTCTCCAGAATCTCTCACTGAAACTCTTGCAGTATCTTTTTAATTGGTCTATGTCAGGTTCCTCTCATAGTAAATCTATTCTCCACATAGTTGCAAATTGATTTTTTCTGAAGAACAGGTCTGCTTTATTAATCTTCTATATTAAAAAAATGTATAGTGGCTCTCTAGTAGCTCTAGAGTGAAATAGAAATTCTATTTGACATTTAAAGTCCTATATATCATGGCCCCAACTTAGCTCTATAACTCTATTGATCATTACTCTCCTAAAGCTAAAGTTCAAATATTTTGGTCACATAATGAGATGATGGGACTTATTGGAAAAGACCCTGATGTTGGAAAAGATTAAAGGAAAAAGGAATAGCAGAGGAGGAGGGGACAGATAGAAACAGTGACCATGAACTTAGATAGACTTTGAGAGGCAGTGGAGGATAGAAAGACCTGGAATGCTATGATCTACAAAGAATTGGACATGACTGAACAACAGAACAACAACAAAACTCTACATTGTAATCTAATGGCAGTTAGATAGCATAGGGATAGAGTGCCAGGCCTGGAGTTAGGAAGATATGAGTTCAAATCCAGCCCCAGACACTTACTAGAAGTGTGACCCTGGACAAGTCACTTTAACCCCTTCTGCCTCATTTGAAAAATGAGATGGAGAAGGAAATGGTAAATCACTTCAGTATCTTTGCCAAGAAAAGCCCAAATGAAGAGTCAGACATAACTGAAACAACTGAAAAACAGCAAAATTGCAACCTAACTGATCTTGTCTTTCATCTCTGTCTAGAAAAACTTCCTTCAAAACTCTTCTCAAGTACCACCTTCTAAATTAAACCTTTCCTAATTTTCCCAGAAGCTAATGCATTCCCCTCAAAATTATTTTGTATTTAATCAGTCTGTCAATTAATCAACCTATAAACATTTAATTAAGCAACTACTATGAGTTAGGCACTGTGGTAACTCACTGAGTCTAAATGATAGGGAGAACTAATTGATTTCCTGGGATTTGTAGTTCAAAGGAACAAACATTGCCTCTCTCAGGTAGGAGAGAGATTTGGGACTATCTTTGAGCTAGAAGGGATACTTGAATCTTGTCCAATAGCTCTTAAAGGAACATACATGGTCTGTGGTATGAGGGCTTGCCTAGCTCTTTCTGGGGCTGCTTACCCACCTTTGGTGTCTACTTGGCTCTCAGCTCTCATTTGTGACTCTAAAGCTATATAGCATGTGCAGCAACAGATGGGCTAAACCAGGTTGAGGGTAATCAATGGGTCTCAAACCAGTTAGTGAATTAGGAGGAGTGTCTACACCAAGCATATGAAGACTTCCTCTGGTTGAATAGGAGGATGAGAACAATTTGTTCCACAGGCCATGAAGGCAGCTGAAACAGGTGCTGGGGAGCACTTAGAGACTGGTTAGACATTAAAGATGCCAAGGCCAACTCCATTTGTTCTGACTTTTGTCTTGCCACTAGATTTCAATGATTCTGGAAGAGAGTGAGGGTGAGGGCTATGTGCAATTCTGCCTCATTTAAATCCAACTTATCACTCTGTGGTATCCTCTTTTTTTTTAATATTTTATTTGTTTCCAGTTGTATACAATGTAGTTTTTACCTAACATTTTTTGGGAAGGTTTTGAATTTTACACTTTTCTTCCCACTCTCCCCTCCTCCTCCCTCTCTCCCAGAAGGCAGTCTGATAATCTTTACCTTGTTTCCATGCTATACATTGATCAAAATTGAATGTGTTAAGAGAAAAAAACATATCCTTGAGGAAAAAATAAAATATTAGAGATAGTAAAATTATGTAGTACATAAGACAACTTTTTTTTTTAATTGGAGATAGTCTTTGGTCTTTGTTTTAACTCCACAGTTCTTTCTTTGGATATAGATGGTATTCTCTGTTGCAGATACCCTAAAATTTTTCCTGATTATTGCATTGATGCAATGAGCAAGTCTATTAAGGTTGATTATCACCCCCCCCATTGCTATTAGGGTGGACAGTGTTCTTCTGGTTCTGCTCATCTCACTCAGCATCAGTTCATGCAAGTCTTTCCAGGCTACTCTGAAATCCCATCCTTCCTGGTTTCTAATAGAACATAAAGTAAATATACCATCATTTGTTCAGCCATCTCCCAAATGGCATTCACTCGATTTCCAAATTTTTGCCACTATAAACAGAGCTTTTATGAATATTTTTGTACAAGTAATGTTTTTTACCCCTTTTTATGATCTCTTCAGCATTGTTTCTCTTTGAAAAACAAAATAAAAAATAAGTCAGTGAAACTCAAATTTAGAAAAAGTTTGGCAGCTGCATAGCAGTAGCAGGAAGGAGAGAACAGACATCCGCAGTCCTGGTTTTATTAGTAGAGTCAGAAAGAGTTTCTGGCAAGGAGGCACCAGAAAAAAAGGAAAAAGGGAAGGTGAAAATGAAAGGAGGGCTGAGGGGCTGCATGAAAGGAAGTAATAAAGGAAAACCATTGGGTCCCTACAGGCATCTCAGAGGAGGCACAGATCAAAAGTACAATAATGTTTGGTCTTCATTTTCAAAGACTACAACATCAGGGAAGTGATTTCCTGACAAGCACATGAATTGCATTTGGGTGGGTGGGGGTGCTATGCTAAGTCATCAGCCTCACTTTCTCCTCGGGAGTCATCTGGGTCCAATGGCCATATATCAAATCAGGATGACTGGAGATGGTTCCAAGCTCACACAACTAGTAAGAGTCAAGTGTCTGAGGCTGAATTTGAACTCCCATCCTTCTAACTCCAAGGCCAGCGCTCCATCCACTGTGCCACCTAGCTGCCCTGGTCAAAGGTATACTGGTAGGTGTATACAACAGTTCTAGGACTGAAGGAAGTTCAGGAAAAGACCACTCTTCCCTCAATTTTTCCTTTCTGTGCCTGTTCAGAAACAGATACCGCAATACACTATTTACTTCCTTTAACTATGTATTTTCCTATACTCTGATTTTTGCCTCAATCATTTATTTTTTTATTTTTTTTTAGATTTTTTTTCAAGGCAATGGGGTCAAGTGGCTTGCCCAAGGCCACACAGCTAGGTAATTATTAAATGTCTGAGGTCAGATTTGAACCCAGGTACTTCTGACTCCAAGGCTGGTGCTCTCTTCACTACGCCACCTAGCTGCCCCTGCCTCAAACATTTAAAGGTTAAGGGTGAGCTAAAGATACTCAAAAATTTAAATAAGAGTAGAGAACTAAACCTATGTCTGAATGTTAGGAATTTTCATAAGGGATAGGGTTTTATGAGCTATTGTGGTTGAATTAATAGCATTTCTTTTGATAAAAATAGACAAAGGGACCATGTGGATTTGGGGCATTTTATGATGCTCCTAGGATGAAAGAGTTCTAATTGCTGTTGTTACAGCCGTGTGGCTGATTAAGTCTTCCAAGAGAAAGTGGGGTGGGTAGGGAGCAGCTGTGACCAGAGAAAAGATCACACCCTAATCTACTCCCAAAGAGAAGAGAAACAAAAAGAAAACATTTCTAGCTCTGGAAAGGATTCTCTGTTCCCATTCACAGGGTTGGAGGGAGCACAGAAGATTAAGGATGAGCCAAGGGACAAGGCTTCACAAAGAATTTAAGCCCTCTTGGGGCTTAAGTTCTAAAGGGGGGGAAAAGGACCTAACTACCTCTGTATCTTTATTCTGTGCCTAATTTGTTAGTGCATAATAAACATCTAATCAATGCTTTTTAATTGATTGATGGTTTCTTCCCTATCTCTGAAGTTGCCCAGGTACTGAGTGAAACCAAAGATCTTCATATACACTATGAGAACCAGGGATTGGAGTTCCCACCAATAGTGGGGGACAAAAGGAGGCATTAAGGACTACTATGACTTTATGACCCCATGGCAATCTGGAGCCAGGAATAATAACAACCATAATTAAAATTGTAATAAAGTTTATTTAGCAGTTTAAAGTTTGAAAATTCCTTTCCAATTTGATTCACATGACAAAAATTCAGGATGAGAGAGATTCAGTGAATTGCCTCAGATCATACAGTTTCTAGGTTTCTGGGGCAGGATTAAACCTGGGTGTTTCTGGTTCTAAGTCCAGATGAGAAGAAAGGAGTAATGATGTAATTAGGAACGTTGTATGCACAAAGTACATCAGTACCTTGCTTCAGGGACAGCTGTGATGACAAATAACAGATAGGCTTTGGAGAGTCACTAGAATAGGCATTCTGAAATTGGATCTGGTCAGCTAACCACATCATACAGGAGGCTTCTGATTGATTGCAGAGGCAAAAAGAACTAATCAACCAAAGTCTTGGCCATTTTCCTCTTTAGTTGTGCTTTAGTGGTCTGATTCCTTCTCTCCCCCTTCCCCTGGCAGTGAACAATCTAATATAAGTTTTACATGTAAAATCATATTTAATATATTTTCATATTATTAATGTTGTGAAAGAAAAATTAGAACTAAGGGGAAAGGAAAAAAAATCATGAGAGAGAAAGAAACTACATAAAAGAAGTTTTTAAAAGTGAACATAGTATGCTTTACTCTGCATTCAGACTCCATAGTTTTTCCTCTAGATTTGGATAGCATTGTCCATAGTAGGTCTCTAAGGATTGTGCTTTATATGAACTATGGAGAAGAGAGAAGTCCATCATAGTTAACATTTTACATGATTGCTGTTAATATGTACAGTGCTCTCCTAGTTCTATTTACTTCACTCAGTATCATTTATGCAAATCTTTCCAGTTTGGTGGTTCATGATTTCTATCTTTTTCTATTTTTTTAATGACTCACCATTGTCTTTATTTATACAAAATAGTAAATAATCATTCCCCAGCCCAAGAAAAAAAATGGAGTTTAGGGTTTAAACAAGTCCTTCTGTCCTGAAGCATCTATTTTGAAGGCTTGGGACTAGCTGCCTTAGTTCTAGCATCTTTGAGTTTGGACTCAGCAGGTTTGGCAGCCTTAGCATCAGATTTGGTGAAATTGGCAACAGACTTGGCAGCCTTGGAATCAGACTTACTATCCTTGTCATTGGGCTTGGTGGTCTTGGGTTAGTGGTTCTGGCAACCTTAGAGTCAGGTTTAGTGATCCTGAGGTCTGGGTGTTTGGTGCTGACCATAGGACCTGGTCACTTGGTGGACATCTTGTGATCAGCACTCCAGGCTGATCCAGGGGATCTTGGACCTAAGGAACTTGGCCTGGGAGGCCCAGGGCCTTAATGGTGTTAGCTCAGATCTAGATGGCTTTAGTATTCTTGCAACTTCTTCAGTCCCTTCTTGATGTGTTTTCTTGGCAAAATACACATTTCTCAGAATCTTGGGGTCAATCCCTTTCAGAGACTCATATCTCTGTGATCTAAGCCATTTCTGCAACACTTTCATGATTGGTTGGTTGTGGGTGGTATGGTTCTTAGATGTTAGCCATCTTTACACTGATGCCTATGCTAACAGACACTCCACCAACTGGAAGAGAGAGAGAGAGAGAGAGAGAGAGAGAGAGAGAGAGAGAGAGAGAGAGAGTTCAGCATTCCCCTATTGATGGATATTCCCTCAATTTCTAGTTGTTTGCCACTACAAAAAGAGTTGCTATAAATATTTTTGAACATGTAGGACTTCCCCCCTTTTTTATGATCTCTGGAATATTGACCTAGGCATAATATTGCTGAATCAAAGAATATGCACAGTTTTACTGTCCTCTGGGAGTAGTTTCAAATTGTTTTCTAGAAAGGTTGGATTAGTTCACAACTCCACCAACAATGTTTTGATATCCCAATTTTTCCACATCCTCCCCAACATTGATCATTTTTATTTTCTGTCATATCTGATAGGTATGAGGTATACTCAAAGTTGTTTTAATCTGTATATATGTAATCAATAATGACTTAGAACATTTTTTCAGATAGTTTTAATTTCTTCATCTGAAAACTATCTTTTCACATCCTTTGACTATATATATCAGTTGGGAAGTGAGTTGTAATCTTATAATTTTGACTAAATTATCTATACATTTGAGAAATGAGATCTTTATTGGAGACATTTGTAAAAATTGTGTCTCAGCTTTCTGCTTTCTTTCCAAACTTCCTTCATTGCAGTGGTTTTGTTTGGCATTAGACCTTCTAAAGCAGAAGTTCCTAACTTGGGTCCTTGGAGTCCTTCCTCAGAGTAGGGAATCCATGAACTCCAGGGGAAAATTAAATCTATATTTTTACCATCCTCTAACTGAAATTGAACATTTCCTTTAATTATGAATATAAGCAATAAGGCATTTGCCAGACTGCTAAAGATTCACAATAAGTTTTATGACTCCTGTTTTGAGAAAAATGTCTTGATGTATGCTCCTTGGAAGAAGGTAGTCCATATGGTTCTCCTATTTGGTGAAAAAATACAGTTATTTACTTCTGTGGTGAAAATATGAAAGCATGTTTACCTTCCAGGGGAAGAGTCAAAACCATAGAATGGTAATAGGAAGTCTCAGGAGAGTGTTTAGGACTCTGTGGGAAAGACAGACTCCCTGGAATGTCAGAGGGTTGCCTTATTCAGAAGCTCAAGTTCAGTCCCATTCCAGAGGAATTGATGAGTTGTTTTATGTTTTAGCTCTCATGAGCCCTTAGCATCTTATGTATTTTCTGTAGGGTAAAATAAAAGCTGTCCTATTTCCAATAACCACATTCTTCATTGGGTTCCTGTGGGGACTTACAGACTCTGTTACCCACATTTGGGGAAAGCTTCACACAAGTTAAACTAAACTTTATTTTGGAGATGATGATAGATTAATTCCAGGAAAGGGACTCTTTCTCTTCAGACAGAAACTCACCCTTCGAGGGGTCAGTCTCTAGAATATAACTTAATCTGTATGAGTTTAGAGTTCTTGGAGGGACCCTGTATTGTTTCATTTTTGATACAAGTAGATGAAAGCTTAGAGAAATTAAGTACATGATTGAAACCATATAGTATGTGTAGGAACTAAGACTCTTAGACAGGTATTGACTCCAAAATTTTGTATTTTTTTCCTTTACAACACACCATAGGGCCAATGTGAAATCAGACTAAAAGTTTCAGGGAAAGACTTCTCCAGGAAGTTAGAAGGCATGTTCCTGTGGGAGAACCTATAGTCTACTTTTTCAAGATCACAGGCATCTAGGGGGCATAGAGTCAGGAAGACTTGAATTCAAATTTGGCTTCATTTACTTGTGTGACCCTGGGTATGTCACTTAACTTCTGTTTGCCTCAGTTTCTTTGTTCAATGGGAATAATATAATAATAATGATAATAATAATAATAGTTTAAGTTAAGAGAATATTTGTAAAATACTTAACACAGTGCCTGCCATACTTGTTTGTTTCTTTCTCACTTTGCTAGAGATCCTGCTTCCCAGGATAGTCTCTTCACTGAATTCCTATTCACCTGGCACCTCACACTGTCTCTCTGTGTTAGTTTCTTCCTTTCCTGCAAGCACCTGCTACATTTTCAGTTCTGGAGGGCTGGCCAGGTGCTTGAGAATTGCATTACTAGAGTTGATTGCCAGTGTTTGAGAAAGTGACTTTCTCCAACTTCAGAAATGTAAAGGACTTTGGCTCCATTTAGAGTTTTGTGGTTTCTCAGATTTTCCTTCTCTCATCATTAGCTAATAATACTTCTTACTCATTGGGACAGCCATGTACCCTGCCAGCCACCTTGCAAAGTTATGTAATAATAATAACTGAAATTGATATCAGGTTTTAAAGTTTGCAAAGTGATTTTCAGACATAATGTCATTTTAATCTTACAACTTTGTGAGGTAGGTATGCTAGATATTATTATTATTATTCCCATTTTACAGATGAGGAAACTGAGATTCAAAGAGATTAAACAGCTTTTTTATTTGGGCCACACAGCTAAAGTAAGTGAATAACAAAGGCAATATTTGAACCCTGGACTTTCTGGCTCCATGCCTAGCACTATATCTATTATGCCCCATTACTTTTTAAACTAAAATGTTAAAAAAATAATTAATGGTAGCCTGGGGGTGGGAATCAGAAGAAAGAAAAAAATTTGAATGATAATTTTGTTGTATATTTGAAAGTTGTTCAGTGTCATTTACAATCATCCCATTTTTATTGTACTATGTTATGGAAATGCTTGCTTTGTTCCATAAATTATAAATAAAATAAAAAGACAAACAAAAACCCGACACTAATAAAACTAAATTAATGGAAGTATTTAAGTCTGGGAAAATATATTATTATCATGACAGTTTCCAGCATTTCTTTCTGTCTTATCCAAGATCAGAACAAGAAGATCTTGGACAAGCCCCTTCCTCTCTCTGAGTCTTAATTTCCTTCTTTGTAAAATGAGAAAGTTTTGCTAATTGAGGCCCTTCCTATTCTATCTTACGATATTCCTAAGACGATATTCCTAAGAAATGAGTATAGTGCAAAACAGTAGGAATTCAGCAAAAACCAAACTCTACAACAATAATAATTTGCATTGACACAGTACTTTCCAATTTATAGAGTGCTTTCTATACAACCCTGTTGAAAGGTCAAAAGGTGAACCCTCAGTAGAAAAGAAAGATGACACTATAAATGGCAATGAATGTAAAGTTGTTTGTTGAAGGAAGGTACAGCAGGCTGAGGCCAAGCAGACTCCAGCAGTGGGTAATGGGGAAAAGCAAATCTTTTTATAGGGTATTGGATATAGGAGACATGGTGGTATGATTTCCACAGAGGCTGGAAGCCATTGGGTTCTCCATGGAGGATCTATTTTATTTGGTAGGTCACCAAGGTGAGATAGTCACTGTGACATCTAGTTACCCTTAACAAAAGGAAGACACCAGAATTAAGGATAGAAGGTGGGATTTTAGTTGGAATTTGAAGAAAGTCAAGGAATTCAGTAAGCAGAGATGAGGAGGAAGATCATTCCAGGGGAATACCACAGTGCTCAGCACATAGAAGATGCTATGTAAATTCTAGTTAGCCAAATCAAATAAGTTACAGTGGAGGCTGATCATGTCTGATATAAGCACCAAGCTATGACTATTATCTAGGGTACAAAATACTCAATCAATTTAACTCAGTTGGCATCTACTTTGTGCAAAGCAATGTGTAAGGTTCTGAGAATAAAGAGATGAAAAATAATTCAACCACTATTTTCAAATAGCATTCAGTCTACTCAAGAAATATGACACATGCAGCTATTTGTAATATAAGATAGAATGTAATGAGTGAAAAGGCAAAATGCTCCAAGAAAAGTTTATAGGTAAATTGTGTATGTATTGATATACAGGTAAGTGAGTAGAACCAGAATAACACATACAATGTCTATAATAATGTAAAACAAAGTAAGATATTTGAACTCATATCAATGCAGTGACTCAACTTGACCGTAAAGGAAGATGGAGTGGACTGTAGGTAAATGAAGTGATCAGCACATAACTTTTTTATGGGGGAAGAGAAGAGTTTGATTGTGGGTTGGAGTATTGAGAAATGGTAGAAATGTTTATAATAGGAAAAAATCAAAAGAACTTTTTTATTGTTTAACTTAGAGATGGAGAGGAAGAGAGAACTTTGCAATGACTCAGTTTGGCTCCAAAGAAGGATGACATGGACTAAAGTAAATGAAGTGGTTAACATGTTAGCTTGTAATAAAGTTGACTGAAGCTAACATGTTAACCAACCACTTCATTTACTTTAGTCCATGTCATCCTTCTTTGGAGCCAAACTGAAGGTTTGATTTGTGGGTTGGTATATTGAGAAATGGTAGAAATGCATATAACAAAAAATCATCAATAAAACTTTTTTTGTTGTTTTACCAGAGTTGAGTAGGGAGAGAGTACTTACAGTTGGGAAAATTGGGCAAGATTTTATGGAAAAGGTGAAAGCTGGTGAAAAGAGGTGGAAGGAGCCTTAAAAGCAAAGAAGAATTTAACAGCTTCTACATTAAGGAATCATAATGTACGGAATATAATATTACAACCAAGAATCACTACCCAACAAAACTGAACATACCCTTTCAGGGAAAAGATGGATATTCAATGAAATAGAGGATTTTCAAACTTTCCTGATAAAAAGACTAGAGCTGAAGAGAAAATCTGATATTCAATTATGATAGCCAAGCAATGCATAAAAAAGAAATTCATAAGGGATTTAATGCTGTTGAACTGCTTATATTTCTGCATGGGAAAAGGATACCGATAACTCATGAAACTTTTTCATTTATTAGGATAGTTAGAAGGAACATATATAGATAAGGTAGAAGTGTGAGTTGAATTTGAAGGCATAATATGTTAAAAAGTTGGAGTTAATAGGCAAAAAAAGGAATGTCCTGGGAGAAAGGGAAAGGAGAGGTAGAATGTGGTAAGTTATTTCATTTAAAATAGGCAGGAAAAAGCTTTTGCAGTGGAGTGGAAATGGGGGAAAGTGAGGGGGAGTGAGTGAGCCTTACTGTCATCAGAATTGGCTCAGAGAGACAATAATATACACCCTCTATTGGGTATAGAAATCTATTTTACCCTAGAGGAAAGTAGAAGAAGAAAGGGATGTGAGAAAGTGGTGGGGGGGAGATGGTGGAGGTGGAGATGATAAAAGGGAGGGAAAATTGTGGTAGAGGGTAGTCAGATTCAAAACACTTTTGAGGAGGGACAGGGTGAAAGAAGAGAGAATAAAATAAATGAGGGTTGGGGGACTAGGATGGAGGGAAATACAGTTAGCAACAGCAATTGTGGGAAAAATATTGAAACAAGTTTCTCTGATAAGACCTCATTTCTCAAACATAGAGAACTAAATCAGATTTATTAAACCTAAAAGCCATTCACCAATTGAAAAATGATTGAGAGATATGAACAGTTTTCAGATGAGGTTATTAATTCAATATATTTAACAATCATTTTAAAACATCTCCTAACTCACTATTGATAGGAGAAATGTTCATTGAAACAATTCTGAGATACTACCTTATACTTATTGGACTGGCTAATAGGACAAAAGAAGAAAATGACAAATGTTGGAAGGGATGTAGGGAACTTAAGACATTGATGTACTGTTGGAGGATCTGTGAAATGATTCAACAGTTCTGTAGAGCAATTTGGAACTATACCTAAAAGGCTATAAAACCATGTTATCAATGCCACCACTAGGTCTATAATTCAAAGGAGATGAAATTCTGGAAGAAAAGAATCTATATGCATAGGGATTATAGCAGCTCTTTTCTGGTGGTGGGGAGGTGGATATTTGAGGGGATGCCTAGCATTTGGGGAATGGCTGACCCAATTGTGGCATGTTATTGAGATGAAATGCTGTTCTGTTATGGGAAACAATGAATAGGAAGCTCTTAGTAAAAAACTTACATGAGCAGATACAATGGGAAATGTAATGTGTACGAAGTAACAGCGATATTGCAGGATTATCAGCTGTGAATGATAGACCTTTTCTCAACAAAACTGTGACCCAAGAGAACTTTGAAGGACTTATGATAAAGAATACTATCTATCCCAAAGACAAAACTGATGGTGTCTAAACACAGACTAAAGGATGTTTTTTTCCACTTTATTTTTCTTGAGCTTTCTCTTTTTTTGGGGGGGGGAGGTGATGTTTACTTTTACAATATCTATTGTTGTAATGTTTTTCATGATTACACATGTTTAACTATACTAAGTAACTTGCTTTCTCAATGAGGAGGAGTGGGGTGGGAGGAAGGGAGAAAATTTGGAACTCAAGGTTTCGGAAGTGAATGTCGAAACTTGTTTTTACTTGTAACCAGGAGAAAAATAAAATAAAATTTTTTAAAAAAAGAATTTTTAATAGATGGAAATGATAAGGCAATGGTTCCAAACATGGAGGATGAGCTTCCATAAATTCATGGAGTTAGGACATAGAAATTAAGGATCACTTACCTGATCAAAAATTTTCATTGGTTCCCTATTACCCAGAGGATAAAATAAAACTTGTATAATCTACTTCTGACTTCTTTCTAGCTTTATGTTATACCAATCTCATGAATTTATTTCACATTAATCTCATGTATTTTGCATTCTAGGCAATCTGTGTTATTAACTCTTTTAGATCAGGGAAGTGATATGGTCAGTTTTATGCTTTAAGGTTGGAAGTAGGGACCAAGTGGGTCCTGGGAAACCAGGACACATGACATTTTCTCCTCCACTGAAGTATTGCCTACTGCTAGGAGTGGATAGGAGAAAGCATGCTCCCAGAATAAAGTCAGAATTCTTGCTATAGGAGTTAAACTAAGGAGGGAAGCAAACTTGAGATTGTTCTTTTTGGATGCCCAAACAATTCTCAAGCTGCTTTGAGTGGATGCTATGACTGGGACCAAGGATTACTCAGTCTGTGAGGTAACAGAGGAAATGGCACAATGGTTTGTATTCTGACTACAGTTTTTGTTTGGGATGAACTTACATAATTTATCCTTGCCCTTTCATAATTGTATGTTTATCAACTAAGAACACCTTTTTAAATATTTCATCTGTATGTATATATATACATATAGATTGTTATAGCTATAGATAACATACATATTTTTATATATGTATATGTATGTATGTATATATAAATATACATACACACATATAAATAGATAGATAGATATAAAACTAGATCTAGATAAATAGAGATATCTCTTTCTATCTATCTCCCTTGCTTGTGCCAGGTCAATCATTTACATTATTCTGAGATTAGAATGAGAACTCCACCTATGAGATGGTATCTGTGTTCCTAGATTTTCTACTTTGGGCCAAAGTCTTGATAACACTCTCTTGGCACAGTTTTATTCCAACTAAGAAATCAGGTTTCTATTCTAAAAAGCATTTAGAGAGAGTTAGGTGGTACAGTGGTTAGAGTGCTGGACCTGGAGTCAGGAAAACCTGAGTGTATCTGCCCTCAGGATTATATTAATTGTGTGACCTTGAGTAAGATACTTAACTTTTGTCTACCTCAGATTTCTCAACTGTAAAATAGGATAATAATAGTGGTTACTTCCCAGAGTTGTTGGAAAGATCAGTTTCATCAAGGACTTAACACAGGGTCTGGTACATAGTAGATACTTAAGTTCTTCCTTCCTTTCATCCCTCCTTCCCTCTTTTCCTTCCTTCCTTCCTTCCTTCCTTCCATCAGGAATCCAAAAAAAATGATGAGAAAAGGTATTTCCCTTCTTTTTTTGTAGAGGTGGGGGAGTATGGCTATAGAATGTTATATATTTTGTCAGATAGACATGTTGATAAATTCTGCTGAAATTATTTATTTATTTGTAATTACTATTTTATTTTTCCAATTACTTGTAAAAATAATTTTCAAATTTTTTATAAGATTTTTATTAATGAGTTACATTTTTCTCCCTCCCCCCCCATTCCCCAGGAATACATGTGCAATCATGTTAAACATATTTCCACATTAGTCTGTTGTAAAAGAAGAAACAGAACATCAGAACAAAAGGGAAAACTCATGAAAAAAGCCAACAACCAAAAAAGGAAAAATAGTATATGCTTTGAGCTGCATTCAGACTCCATAGTTCTTTATAGATGGCATCTAGATCATGAGTCTTCTGGACTTTTCCTGCAGTGTTGCTCTTATTGTCTGTAATATTTTCCTGGTTCTACTCACTTCATTCAGCATGAAATTACCTTAAAAATATCTTTGTAACACAGGAAAAAATGAAAAAAATTGTTATGCACTGATTATGGCTTCCTCTCCACTAATTTCTCTCATTTCTCACCTCCTTTTAGCCTCCTACTCATCATGAATAATCCAGAACAACAGTCAACTATTTAAAATGACTACTACTATTACTATTGTTACAGTTTTTCCTCCCCTTCCCTCCCCCTGTTTCTTTCCCTACCTTTCTCTATTCTCTTCTCTCCCCTTTATCTGGAATTGGTCAATAAAAGGTCCCTTGTCAACTCTACTTGGTCATTGTTCAGGTCCTGATTGGCTAAGAGTGAATGTAAATAGTAATTGTTATTGTTTGATTGGGAAACCTTGAGGGTCTTCCCTTTCAGGTTGATTTTTTTGACTAATGTTAAAAAGGCCAGTCTGTCTTATTTCTTCCTTATATAGCACTAATCACAGAATGGATGTTACCTCTATCAAATAGAGACCCGATAAAGAACTAGCTTAAAAAGGTCAAGGTCTCCCATGTCCATCTCCAGGCCACTGGATCCAGATGACATCAGAGGAGAAAGTGAGAATGGTGACTGCACAGTCCCTCTCACTCAAATCCAGTTCATATGCTTGTCATGGCATAACCTCTCTGCTGTCATGATCCTCTCTTCCAGAATGAAGGACATACAATAACTATTATGACTGCTACTGCTACTGTTGCTGCAGTGTAGTAGTAGGAGGAGGAAGAAAAGAAGGAAGAAAAGGAGGAGGAAGGGAAGAAGTTGTACTAGTTCTCAGGCTGGTGTTAGTGGTAATAGGAAGTAGCAGTAGCAATAGGAGTAGTAATGGTAACAGTAGTAGTCATTTTAAATGGTGACTGTTGTTCTTAGATTATTTAAGATGAATGGTAAAATGCTATAAGGAGGTGAGAAATGAGAGAAATTAGTGTAGGGAAGGCCATCCTTAGTGCCTGGTCTTTGTGCATGATAATATTTTTCATTCTCCCTAATCACTGAATTCTAGAATTCAGAAAAGTATTGGAAGATTTTTAGAAATTAAAACAGGTTCAAGCTTTGTTTTTTTTTAAAAAAGCATAAAATTCCACATTACTTTCTTTTTTTAAGAAATATTTTATTTATTTTGAGTTTTACAATCCCCCCCCCCCCCCCCATTCTTGCTTTCCTCCCAACAGAAGGCATTCGGGGACAGCTAGGTGGTGCAGTGGATAAAGCACTGGCCCTGGAGTCAGGAGTACCTGGGTTCAAATCCAGTCCAATTTAATAATTACCTAGCTGTGTGGCCTTGGGCAAGCGACTTAACCCTTACAAAAACGAAAAAAACAATCCACTGGATCACCAACAGAAGGCATTCTGTTAGTCTTTACATTGCTTCCATGGTATACATTGATCTCAGTTGAATGTGATGAGAGAGAAATAATATACTTAAGGAAGAAAAATAAAGTATAAGAGATAGCAAAATTGCATAATAAGATAATGTTTTTTTTCCCCTAAATTTCCACAGTTCTTTCTCTGAATACTGACAGTATTCTCCATTGCAGATAGCCCAAAATTGTCCCTGGTTGTTGACCTGATGGAATGAGCAATTTCGTCAAGGTTGATCATCACCCCCATGTTGCTGTTAGGGTGTACAGTGTTTTTCTGGTTCTGCTCATCTTGCTCAGCATTTTATATATATATATATATATATATATATATATATATATATATATATATATATGTCACAGTTTGTTAAGACATTTCCAATTCTTTGCCACCACAAACAAGGCTGCTATGAATACTTTTGTACAAGTGATGTTTTTACCCTTTTTTATAATCTCTTCAGAGTATAGACCCAGTAGTGTTATTGCTGGATCAAAGGGTATGCACATTTTTGTTGCCCTTTGGGTATAATTCCAAATTGCTCTCCAGAAAGGTTGTATGAGTTCACAGCTCCACCAATAATGCATTAGTGTCCCATATTTCCCACATCCCTTCCAACATTGATCATTGTCCTTTCTGTCATATTGGCCAGTCTGTGAGGTGTGAGGTGGTATCTCAGAGATGCTTTAATTTGCATTTCTTTAATAAGTATTGATTTAGAGCAATTTTTCATATGACTATGGATTGCTTTGATTTCCTTAGCTGTAAATTGTCTTTGCATATCCTTTGACCACTTGTCAATTGAATTCCACATTACTTTCAAGACTGTTTTTGCCTGTGCTTCTTTCTGAACTTCCTTCTATCCTGTGTATTTTTTAAAAAGCTTCAACAATTCTTTTTTTTTGTTGGTATCATTATTGATATCCCTATCCATTCCTCCTTCTCATTTTAAAGAAAAACAATGAAGATGGGGAAGAACCTTATAACAAGTAAACACAATCAAGCAAAATGAAACCACACAATTGAAAAGTTCAAAAATGTAGGTCTACTATTTTTGTGCTTTCAGTCCATTAATTCTCATCAAATCAATTCTCAATCAAAAGGTGGATGTTGTCATAGCTCCTCTGGAGATGTAATTGGTCATTATACTGACTAGTCTTTAAAATCTCAAAGGAATTTTTCTTTGCCATTATATTGTCATTCTACACATTGGTTTCTGGTTCTGCTTATTTCATTTCATATCATTTTATATTCTCCAGGGTTCTCTACAATCAATCTTTTATATAATATCTCTTGGTGCAATAACATTCTATTGCTCTCATGTTTCATAAATTTTTCAGTACATTCCTAATTGATAGCCATATCCTTAGAGTCTAGTTCTTTGCCTTTTTCTTTCCAACTTTTCATTATCTCTTCATTATCTGGAAGTTTACAAAACCTTCACCTAAGTAAATATGCCACAAGGAACTGGGCTAGGAATATAATAAACTAAAGTTTGTGAGGAAAAGGAGCCCAAGCCATAACCTCACCCAGAACTGAACCTAGTCTGAACCAGTGTATGGGTCAGTGAAAGGAATTCCTGAGTAGAAGAGAGGATCTCTTGACCCAGTAGTGATTGTTAGACTCATACTTAATTAATAATCCTTTCAATTAATAAAATATAATTTTCATTGTATATGTTATATCATATCATATTATGTCATTTATATTTATTATATAATATTGCTATATTATATATTATTATATTGTGTTATATAGTTATTTAGCCAATCCCACACAATGGGAACTCTCTTTTTTTATAACAAAATATGACTATTTTGGAATATCTGAGATTTTCTTTGTCTTCTTTAGGGAAATGGAATTATTTCAGGGTTAGATATTCCTGACTGCGCCATTGGGAACTCATCTAGAATTAGGGATTCTCAAATACTTTTGTACATCTTGGACTCCTTTAGCTATCTGGTGAGGGCTACTGACTCCCTTCTCAAAATTATATTTTTAAATGTATACAAGAAAATTTTAGCATTACAAAGGAAACCAATTATTCTTAAAACTGTTTAAAATAGCATTTAAAAAAAAGTCTCAGACCCCAGGGTAAGAACTACTGCTTAGAATGCTGTTTTGGGGAAAATACCTCATATATCATAAATATATAAATATAAATATGCATTTATTATTACATACATGTATAGTCATAACATGTATACACATATAGGCACAGACATGCACATGTTATGAATACACAAAAACACCCACCACTGAATCAGTGCAGGTGGGGCATGAAGCTGTCAAACATCCAACCACAATCACAGAGTTCTTTTTGGCTCTGGCTTCTGAGAGGAAGGGGATCATGGAACAGTCCAGCTATTATAGGCTCCCGGACATCCAATGAAATGCTGGGCTGCAAATTGTATATCATCAGCGGGGGAGATTTTCATCTCTCTGTGGTCACAAATGGGACTTGACTTCCTCTCATCTAGGAAGAAAGGAATTGGCTTTAGTTCGTGCCAGAAGCATGGCCCAAGTTTCAGCTGACCAATTTGACCATAGCCTTTCTGGGTCCTCCTTTAACTTTTCCTGCTAGGTCCTCAGGACTAGGGGCTTTATGGAAGAGGGTCATATGCTCCATCTCCTAAATAAAGTCTTCCTCTCCCCTTGTCTCCCTACTTTTACTTTTGTTCTCTATTGATTTGCCCCAAATCCCAGGATGGGACATTTAAAGATGTTTTCAAATATGTGGAGGGACCAGAATAAATCTTGTACAAGTCTAGCCACACTACCCACTCAATCCCTAGCCTATGGCCCTGGCCAAGAGGACCACACCCTCAACAAAATCCTGCTTACATCCCATTCCTTCTGGGCCTATCATGATTCTCATTTAACCAGAGGCCCTCAGAAGAGTCCTCATGACAGATTATATCAGGGATTATATAAGGTATTATAGCTCTAAGTAGAAATAATAGTACATAGAATGGGTATGTAGTACTAGCTCTGTTACTAACTTTGAATGTGACCTTCCTACAAGTCATTTCATTTTTTTGAACCTGTTTCATTCTCTGTATAATGAGGAAGTGAGATAGATGATAAAATATCTAGAAAGATGAATATCTTTCAGCTTAACATTTGATGATCCTTTGGGTCATTCTTTGGGATCTTTGACTCCTCCCTCCATCAAAGTCTATGGTGTGGAGTAATTTAAGGTGAAACTGAACATATATGGATGTATCCATTAAACCGTATTTTATTCTCTTCTTATAATTGTTGAGTCATTTTTTCAGTCATGTCTGATTCTTTGAGATCTTATTTGGGGTTTACTTGGCAAAGATACTAGAGTGGTTTGCTATTTCCTTCTCTAGCTCATTTATCATATGAGTAAACTGAGGCAAACAGGGTAAAATGACTTGCCCAGGATCATTAAGTGTCTCAGCAAGTGTCTGAAGTCAGATTTGAACTCAGAAAGATGAGTCTTTCTGATTTCAGGCCTGGAACTCTATCCTATGTGCCACCTAGCTGCTCTCTTTCGTCAATCTCCTTCCCAAAGTCAAATAGTACTGTATGTTCTACCTGGTTTGGACATTAATTTGCATCAATATAGCTCCTGATCTTGGGCAACAGTTAGTTTCTTCCTGTATTCATCTTTGAATTCACATCTAGGGGCCAGTGCCTTTTATCCCTTGACAACAAGAATTCTTCCCAATTATTTGTCTTCTTTTCTTTTATGGGCTAAACTAATCTCCTGATAACTTGCCATCAGATTGTAGCTATAAGGTAGTTGCATTTCTATCAAATGAGATGAGCTATGTGTGTATCCCTTCTATCAATAAATCAATCAATCAATCAACATTTATAAAGATCCTACTATGTGACTATGAGCTAAATCCTGTATATCAGTGCATATCCCCCCTCCTCTGGAAATTTGGAGGACAAAAAGAGTATTTATTCCTTCATGGGAAGACATTTCTCAGGGGTCTTCAAATTTCTGTGGTTTTTGACTTTGAAAAGACATCTATAGAGAAGTAACAGAAAAGATGGAGAAGAGAGGAGTGCTGCTTGGAATGCAGCTTAGCAAGGACCCTTCTCTGCTTGCTAGAACATGCAGGGTTGTTGTTTTGTCCTTCATTTACAAAGAAGACCATGACATCAAAGAGGTGATGTCATGACATGCAGAAAGGGCAGAAGGTAATAAAGAAGGAAGCCTGGAGTTGGAAAATGGTTCCTAGTCAGTCTGTTAGATCATTCATTTTATGCTTCCCTTCTGACTTAGTAAGAGTAGTAGGAGAGGAAGAAAACATTAGTCCCCTCTTGGCAACAAAGAAGTTGGTATTTTGAAAGAATGAAGGGCCCTGAATCCATGACAGAGGAGGGAATTGGGAATGTTTAACCTGGAGTAAAGAAAATTGATAGAGAATGTGAGAAGTATTTAGAGATTTGCTCTATTTGGTTCCAAAGGACAGAACCAGGAATAAGAAGCAGAATATTCAAAGCAGCTAATTGATGTTTGATGTCAGGAAAAACTTCCTAACAACTCTGAGTTATCTCAAAGAAGAACAGGATAACCTACCTCAGGAGATGATAGATCCTTCTTCAAAAGTCTTGAAGAGGAAGATGGATTGTCAGGTATGGGAGAGTGGGGAGTTCGTTATGTCTATGAGTTGGATTAGATGACCTTTTCTAACTCTCAAATTCTGTGGTTCTATGATCCTGTGATTCTGAGCACTAGTCTTTCCTCTTTAACCACACATGACAGACATCTGTCTACTATTGAAGGCTTATTTTTGTTTTCTTTTGTAATATTTTAGTAATACTGAAGAATGCTTCTTCACTCTAGTTTGTTGGGAAGTAGTAATACTTCTTACTTCCCAACAAACTGGACAGTGAAGAAGCATTCTTTTAGTTAAGTCCCTTAACCTTCTCTTCCAAGATGAAGATCAATTTATACTTTGAAAACCAGATAAATTCCTTGGCTATGAAAGAAATATAAATGACACACAATTTATGGATCTCACTTTACTATTTCATTGAAATGGTTGAGATTTTCAGCTTTTTTTCTTGAAACTACTTGAAATAATTAACATCAATAATTTTTTTTGTTGAGAATTTTTTGCTCAAAATTTTTCTCTTCCCTTTGACCCAGAAATACCACTACTGGGTCTATATCCTGAAGAGATGAGGAAAAAGGGTAAAAACATCACTTGTACAAAAATATTTATAGTAGCCCTGTTTGTGGTGGCAAAAATTGGAAATCAAGTAAATGTCCTTCAATTGGGGAATGGCTTAGCAAACTGTGGTCTATGTATGTCATGGAACACTATTGTTCTATTAGAAACCAGGAGGGACAGGATTTCAGGGAAGCCTGGAGGGATTTGCATGAATTGATGCTGAGTGAGATGAGCAGAACCAGAAAAACACTGTATACCCTAACAGCAACATGGGAGCGATGATCAACCTTGAAGGACTTGCTCATTCCATCAGTGCAACAATTGGGAGCAATTTTGGGCTGTCTGCAAAGGAGAGTGCCATCTGTATCCAGATAAGGAGCTGTGGAGTTTGAACAAAGTGCAAGGACTATTCCCTTTAATTTAGAAAAAAACAGATATCTTATTGTCTGATCTTGTTACCTCTTAGACTTCTCTTCTCTTCTTTAAGGATATGATTTCTCTCTCATCACACCCAATTTGGATCAAGGTACAACATGGAAACAAAGTAAAGACTGACAGAGTGCTTTCCGTGGGGGTGTGGGGTGTGGGGAGGGAAGCAAGATTGGGGGGGAAAATTGTAAAACTCAAATAATATCTTTAATAAAAATACATTTTAAAAAATTTTCTCTTGTCTCAACAACTCTATAGCCACAGACCTTTTCACTTCAACTTTGCACCAGCCTCTTATGTTTTACCAATTTCCTTCACCAATTTGTTCTATTCAACAAACTTACTTTTCTTACTTATCTTACCTTGTCTTGCCATCCACCTTTTCCTTAGTTTTCTAGAGTCTACCTCTTCAGTCCTATTTCTGAATTTTCTTTGATCTTTTTAATTAATCCTTTTATATTAATGATTAGAAGAAAAGTAGAATCTGCCTGATTTACTTTTTTCAAAATTTCGCAAAATTTTTCTAAATTTTTTCTCCTCCCCAAATTCAATATCTGTTCAATTTCACTAGTCCAAATCTTTCCAATTCATCTACATATTCTCGTCTTTTCATGTGGCTCAAATCCTCTCTTCTCTTGTTTATTTTCCCACAATCTCATCCTACAAAAGCTATAAATAAAAAATGAGGAAAATAATTCCCTTATTTTTATGTCTACACTATTTGAAATGATTTCTTAAAAACCAGATGATCCTCTAAGATGAATTTTTATGACTATGATTATGAGATGAGAGAAAAGAAGTCAAAGATAAGGGATAGAAATAATTCCCTTCTCCCCCTGCCACCTCCCCACCATTCCTCCCTACTCCCCCAGCCCCAACCAGATTGCAGGCTATATAGGAGCAGAACTAATGAGAGATTCAAGGAAGAAGAGATTACATCACCCAATTTCCCATCACTTGAATATACTTTTCATCCTTTAAAAAACAAACAAACCTCATTAATAACTTCAAATATTATTTTAAAAAAGAAGAGGGTGGAGGGATGAGGGAAGGCTTAATGGAAGATATGTCATGTGACTTAAATTTTGAAGGATTTGGAAGTTGTCAGTAGGTAGACTTAGGTGATAGTAGAGAGGACCTGTTGCAGGTATAAGGGACTGCATTTGAAATTGCAAAAGAGGACAAATTTGCATCAGGGAATAATAGATGGTGCAGTTTAGCTGGTGTAGTCTGATTTCTGACTTCATCAAACTTGGGGAAAGAAATAAGAATTTATATTTTGCCTGCTATATCCCAGATATCATGTTAGTCTTTTTTCCAAAGCATTTCCCCCTTGATCCTCATAACAACCCTACATGGTAGGTTCTGTTATTATCAACATTTTATAGTTGAGGAACCTGAAGTAAACAGAGGTCAAGTGATTTGTCTAAAGTCACATACACAGCTAATATCTGAAATTGAATTAACTCTGGTCTTTTGGACTTCTGGCACTTAATCCCCTACACCATCTAGGTGCTTTCTTTAAAGTTATCAATGGTCTTTCAATTGCCAAATCTTATGACTTCATCTCAATTTTCATCTTTCTTGACTTCTCCACAATCTCTGAAGCTATCCATAATTCTCTTCTCCTTGATACCTTCTTGCTTATTTTTTGTAATTCTCTTCTTCCCTGATTCTCCTCCAGGATGATTGTTACTTCTTATTTTCCTTTGTTGGATCAGTATCCAGGCTATCCCTGTAATTGAGAGTGATCCAAGGCTCCTTGGCTCTTTTTTCCTCTATTTTATCTCACTTGGTGATCTCCTTAGTTCCCATGGGACTGCTTATGATCTCTATAAAGAGTATCTATAAAGCATCTAAAAATGATCAGATCTATTTATCTAACCCTAACCTTGTCTCATATCTCCGATGCCTATCACATGTGTCAAACTGTATGCCATGTAAGATTTCTTGAATT
Organism: Macrotis lagotis; assembly: GCF_037893015.1. Taxonomy (NCBI): domain Eukaryota; kingdom Metazoa; phylum Chordata; class Mammalia; order Peramelemorphia; family Peramelidae; genus Macrotis; species Macrotis lagotis. The sequence continues at coordinate 207,089,282 of NC_133664.1, read as the reverse complement.
CAATATTTCTCAAACTGGACTTAACTTTTCCTCTCAAAACCCAACCTTCTTACCATCTCATGCCTATTAGATTGACTAAGATGACAAAAAAGGAAAATTATCAGTGTTGGAGAGAATGTGGGGAAATTGGGACATTGATGATGTATCACTGATAGAGTTGTGAACTGATCCAGCCATTCTGGAGAACAATCTGGAACAACGTCCATAGGACTATAAAGCTGTGCATGTCCTTTGATCCATTAATACCAATACTAGGTCTACACCCAGAAGAAATCACAAAAAAAGCAGGAAAAGTCCCACATGTTCAAAAATATTCATAGTTCTTTTTGAGTTGGCAAAGAATTGGAAATTGAGGGGATTCCCATCAATTGTGGAATGACTGAATGAGTTATGTTATGGAGTAATATTCTATAAGAATGTTTTATAAGAAACCATGAATAGTCAGTCAGACACTAGAGAAAAATGGAAAGAATTACATGAACAGATACTGAGTGAAGGGAGCAGAACCAAGAGGATATTGTATATAGTTACTTCAACATAGTAAGATGATCATCTATGATGGATGCTGCTCCTCTCAGCAGTTCAGTGATTAAGGACAATTCTAGAGACCTGCTATGGACAATACCATCCAGAACCAGAAGAAAAATTCTGAATTCATACTATGTTCACTTTTTAAAAATTTCTCTTATGTTTTTCTTTCCTATCTCATGGTTTTCTTTCTCTCCCCTTTGTTCTAATTACACAAATGAATAATGTGCAAATATTTTCATCACAAATGTACATGTACAACTTTTACCAGACTGCTGTCATGGGGAGGGGGAGAGGGAAGGAAGGGTGGTAGAAAAATATGTAACTTATAAATTTGAAAATGGATGAATGTTGAAAAACTATCATAGTATGTAATTGGAAAAATAAAATTTCAATTAAAAAACCCACCTCTTCTTTCAAAGTTTCATATTATTATTGAAGGAAAAACCATCTTTACCATGACTCAGGCATGTGACCTCAGTGTCATCCAATCTGTTGTCAAGATCTTGTTGATTCTATCTTCATAAAATCTCTTGGCTCCCTTGAACCCTTCTCTCCTTTGACATGGCTTCCACACTGATTCAAGCCCTCATCATCTCATGGCTAGATTATTTTTTTTTAGGTTTTTGCAAGGCGAATGGGGTTAAGTGGCTTGCCCAAGGCCACACAGCTAGGTAATTATTAAGTGTCTGAGACCGGATTTGAACCCAGGTACTCCTGACTCCAAGGCCGGTGCTTTATCCACTACACCACCTAGCTGCCCTCATGGCTAGATTATTACAGGAGCCTTGTGATTGATCTTCCTGCCTCAATTCTCTCCTATTCTAGTCCAACCTTCACTGAACAGATCAATGTCTGACCATGTCACTCCCCTTTTTAATCAATTCCATTGACTCCCAGTGGCTCCCTCCAGAATAAAATATAAAATCTTCTGTTTGTTTTTTTAAGATCTTTTCTGATCTGTCTCCATCCCAAATTTCTGTTTCACTCCTCTCCATATTTTCTACAATTCAGTGGCCAGGGCCACATTGCTATTCCTTCTATATGACACCCCATCTCCAAACTCTGGATCTTTTCACTGGCTGTCCCCCATGACTGAAAGGTTCTCAGTCACAACCCTGCCTTCTTCAAGAAGATCCCCTCAATCTTAGTCCCTTCCCTCTGAGATTATCCTCAGTTTACCCAATCTTATCTCCTCTTTAGAATGGGAGTTCCTTGAAGACAGGGAATGCTTCTTACTTTCTTTGTATTAGTAATGTCTGGCACAGGATCAGTGCTTAATAAATTCTTGTTGAGCTCAATAGATCTTGTGAAGGGGAATTTTATTAATTTAGAACAAAAAGGAATGCTTGTAGTCAGATTGGAATGCTCAAAGTATCTGAATATGGGAATTATATGATCAAATTTATGAATAAGAAAGATAAATTTGGCAGTGGTGCAAAGGATGAACCAGAGAGGGGTGAAACTAGAGTTAGAGGGTTATCATTAGGAATATTATGGTTAAGAGGTGATGGTGTCTTAAAACAAGGTGTGGGTAATGTGAGTGGACAGAAGGGAATGGATATCAGTGATATAGAAGTAGATTTGTCAAGTTGTTGTTTATCCTTTGTTCTGGAAGAGGACCATGATGCCATAATAAGCATGTGAACTGGATTAGAATGGGTGCTGTGCAGAGTCACCAATCTCACTTTCTTTTCTGGAGTCATACGGATCCAGCAGTCACATTTGGATCAGGACAACCTTGGATATAGTAGGAGCTAAGGTTGTTAACAGGTCTTAATTTGACCATGGCAATATTCATTTAGTGATTAAGGCTAGTAAGAAAGTTTGGGAAAGTAAGACCCTCAGGGTTTCTGGCCAAAGCAGAGACAATCATTTCAACTCTGACTTGACAAGACTTGGCAACTAATTGTATAGATATGAGAAGGGGAGAGTTGAGAATGATGCTGAAGTTCCACAGTTGAATGACTAGAAAGATGGTGCTGCTTTTTTTATAGTAATAGGGAAGTCTGGAAGGTGTTGGAGTAAAGATAATGAACTGTGTTTTGGATATGTTGAGTCTAAAATGCTTATAGAATTTGAGCTGCAAATGTGAGGGGACAGTTCTGTTTTGGACTTGAGGTTGAGGTCCCTAGAGACAATTGTATTAGAGATTAGGAGAAAGATTAGGGTTGATTATAAAAATCTGGGAGTCATCTGAATAGTAGAGGTAGTCAAATCAATAAGATTTGATGGCACAATCAGGAGAGAGGATAGAGAAAGAAGAGAACAGCATTTAAGACAGAATACCGAGCTATATCCTCACTTAGTTAACTCTCTCACCTTTTGCCTCTACTAGTTAAGCACTTAGTATATTTAAAGTAGTCAACATAACTGATATTCTTGATTATTAACTAAATAGTCACAATGAAGGAAATCTGTATTTTTACTGGCTAAGGAGGAAGAGAGGGCAGTTTGTATCCCTGGATATGCTTCCTAGTAGCTTGGCATCCCAGGCTTTTTTCCAACCCACTGTGTGGCTAGTCCCACCCTGACAATATATGGTTGGCTCACAGACTACAGTCTCTGGCACCCACAAACAGACTCTGGAAGGAAATGTGGCTATTTTCCCCTTGGGGCTTATTTTTAAGCAGTGACTTAGAGAGTTTGCTAGATGGCATGTCAGACAGAAGTAGAATGCATCCAGTTACTGATAAATGATTGCTGTCCCCCCTCAGGAGGCACAGTGTCAAGCTCCTAATTTCAGTCTTGTCTTATTCAAGGGGAAGGAGCTGAGTCAAAGGGAAGGAAGAACTTGCCTGAAATGGATCAAAATTTCCGCTCCAGCACAAACCCATGGTCAGGCAGTGGTTTGCCTAGGACTAAGAGCCAGGCCAATAGACTCAGAAGGGAGACACCACAGCCTCACAGACATATACTCATCTGTAAATCCAAGGGGATAACCAAACATCTGTCCAGTGGTCTGTGGGAGAAACCTTTCCTTTGGGCATTATTCCAGAGAAGAGAAGAGGTGGCAGTAGCTGAAGTTCCTTGCCTGAGTTGGGGAGGTTATCATCTTTGAATTTCCCTGAGGTTTCTTAATAGTTACCAATAAATCAATAATATTAATTGAGTTTCTGTTATAAAGCTATTTCTGTTCTAAGAGAAGAAAGGAGTCACATAGAGACCCATAGGAAAGAGACCGCTTTTCTTTCCAACCTTTCTAAAGTCCCTGATTTTGCTCTTATACCTGAATTCCACAAAGGAGAAGCCATTAGTAGAAATTATTTCAAACACATGTGATTTCTTATAGCTTGCTGCTATAAGGCTGAGGGCACTGGGTACTATGACTTAATTTTTCCATCAATTAAAGGAGTGTGAAAAGTAAGAGAGTTTACATCCAAGATTAGGAATCGATTTCTGAAGAAGATATGGTGTCAATTAGCCAGAGAATAAGGATATACTATGGAGGATCGGAGTCCAGGAAGGCAGTCAGGGGTTCAGTTTTTGTATGAGATCTTAAATATCAGAGCCTCCTATTATCCACTTACTCATTTTGTCATTGCTCAACATCTCTAGGGTCCAAGGTATAGAGATATGGTATATTAAAGGAAGTTATAAATATAGAAGACCTTCAATTCAACAAATATTTATAAAGTGGCTACTACGTGCATGAGTACATACAGTGATGAACAATGACCCTATCTCTACCCTCAATAAAGCTGAACTCTAACAGGGGAAATTATAACATACATGAGTAATACTCAAGGTATAATGTAACAAGAACAAAGGAAGAGAGTCAATGTTCTAAGTTAATTTGAGGAGGGAGAGATCACATTCAACTGGGGGTTGAGATGGGGATCAGGGAAGACTTCACAGAAGAGCCAAGTCTTGAAGGAAATGTATTTTGATAGGTGGAGATGAATGATTGATAAATCATTTTTTAAAAAATTAATAAGTGTCCAGCACATATTACAAATAGAATGCAAATACAAACTATACAAATAGAAAAGCAATCGATCACTTTCTAACAGGCAAAGACAACACATGCAAGATGAGGAGAGGCTGCATTTCAAGTATGGGGAACTGCCTCTATCAATGCCTAAAGTCAGAAGACAGCAAGATGAGAGCATAGAAAAGAGTTTAGTTGGGCTCGGGATGTGTGAGATAGGCTTAGAAACAGGTTGGAGCAAACACAGAAGGTCTTAAGTTCAATTAAGGAACTTCTATTAGAAACCAGTGTTCATACTAAGTCCTCTCATGTTCCTCAAATGATCATATTGCTCCAGAGCTCAAGTATTTTGGGGACTAGAAGGTGGAAAACTAGAGTGATAATTGCCATGTTTTCCTCCAATACTACCTTCCACTCCCTACCCCCTGGGGAAATATGAGGGACATGTGTGGCAATTAAAGGGGGAAATGAACCTGGAGTCAGGAAGACCTGAGTTTCAGATCCTGCCTCAGTTATGTGACCCAGGGCAAGATACTTACCCTGTTTGCCTCAGTTTTCTCATCTATAAATGAGCAGGAGACAGAAATGTCAAACCCCTCTAGTATCTTTGCCAGGAAAACTCCAAATGGAGTCACAAAGAATCGGACACTTCTGAAATGACTGATCAAACAACAAAAATTCATGGATCTGTGCCTTCTTCCCTTTTCTTTTTCTTTTCTTTTGCTCTTGAGAGAGGCTTTCCATCAGTTACAGCTTTTGAGTATAGGGAATAGAGAGCCACAGGAAATAATTATGAGTCGTCACTGCTTTCTGCTGCTATAGTCTAAGTAGCAGGACAGATGAGATAACCCCAGAGATCAGCTCTGTGGAAGCCCAGACCAGGATGTGTAGACCAGGTTATTGTAAAAAAAAAAAAAGCCCAGGAATTTAGGCCAGGACTAACTTGGGATTTAAAGAGAAACCAAATGGGCAAAAAGACAAGTTAATGAAAGGTAGCAAGGTAGGTAGCTTCTAAAAATCTTTGCAGCAGATGAGGACAAGGATACTGATCAACCTCCTACATTTTGTCCATTTTTTCCTTGCTGAACTTGGTACTCCATAGCACCACCACACTTCAACTTATGACCAGTGGGTTGGGAAAGGAGACTAATGGGTATAATCATGTGTAGGATCAGTGTAAGTATGATGAAATTTTTACCTTATTAAATAAGCCAGATAGCTACAGAAAGTTTTTTGTTTGCTTAATATAACTACACAATCACAGAGTCAAAATGATTCTAGAAGATATCTGAGATGCAGGGTGGGAGAGAAATTATTGGGGGGGGGTTGTAAGGCAATGGGGTTAAGTGGTTTGTCCAAGGCCACACAGCTAGGTAATTATTAAGTGTCTGAGGTCGGATTTGAACTCCTGACTCCAGGGCTAGTGCTCTATCCACTGCACCACCTAGCTTCCCTGAGAGAAACTATCGAGATGTACCCGAACTTTATATTTTTGAACAATATTTAGCATCAGCGCCTAGGCTAGAATTCAGATCCTGATTGACAAGGTTTTCTTTCTTGTCTGCCAGTGGTTTGAAGCTGAGTAGCTTGGCAGGATGGGAGGCAAGGAACTCTTGCACATGTGTAAGAGATGCTGACAAGATCATTGGACTAGTGGTTTGAGGATAGTACCATCTTGTGGGCAAATTATAGGTGACACTACCTCACTGGTCATAAGGTGACATCCTGTCTTTCTTTCTTTAGTCTTTCACAAGGCCAACCATGGGCTGTCATGAGCCTCTACTGCTAAATCCAGTTTTATGCAGATAGTAACAAACCAAAGTGCTTTTATGATGTCCTGAAGGGTTATTTATGGACCAAAGACCTATGGTGCATCAAACTGCTCAGTGCTGATGGATCCACATTGATCAATGATAGGGACATGATCCTAGAGAGATGAGTTGAATATTCCTTTTTTTTTCCAAAACACTTTTCTTTATTGCTAAGTTTAAACACCACTTTCCAGACATAAAACATTCCCCATACTGCTATCTATAATTCTGTACCTGCAATTCAAAGCTGCTCTCCTTTAAATTCCTAGTTGAATTTTTGAATTTAAATGTTACAATAGCCTTGTAGAGATCATTACAACTATTACATTTTAGAAGTAAGTTTCTCTTTGCCCTTTCTATTTCTAAATAAAAATAAAAGGACTTGAGTGGAGTTGAATCAAAATTAATCCAGACTAAGCATGTCTCAAAATCATTGGCTACTTTTTTCATCTTGTGTCCATCCCTTTTGCCTGAAGATAATTTCTTCAAGGTCAGGTCTTCTGAAGCCTTATTTAGTTGTATTCTTCAGTTTGAAAGTTTTCTGCATTGTTGGTAATATCTTTAAATGTTGATTTTGGTTATTTTACTATACATCAGTTTACACTACCCAGGATTCTAAGAAAACCTCTCTCATCCTTTTCTGTGGTGAAATATTCCATTATATTCACACATTATTTAATTCATCCATTTTCCAATTGTCTCAGGTTATCTAAAATTCCTCAGATTCTAGTTAAATTTAATTTTCTCCCTTTGGAAACAAGAATATTTCCATTATTACCCATGAATTTAAAATATACTACACCATAATTATTTTCAAAAGTGTTAACAAACTTTCTTCCCACTCCCCAATTAAAATGCTACAATTATATCACATAACTCCTAACTTTTTTCCTATAAATTTACCTTTCTAGATTTCACTGACCTCTTCTAATTCTATTCCAAATTTCCTACTCAGGTCTGGTCTTTCCATCAAAAAATCTTCAAAATCTTCTACTGTATTAAATGTCCATTTACCCCAATATATCATTATACCCAGTTTTGTAGGGTATTTTATTCTTGGCTGTAAGCCCATGTCTTTTGCCTTTCTAAATATTTTATTCCAAGATTTCCTTTCATTTATAGTGGAAGCTGAAAAGTCTTGCATGATCCTTGATATTTGAACTGCTTGCTTTTGGATTCTTGTAATATTTTCTCTTTGACATGGGGATCCAGAAGTTTTACTATGATATTCCTAGGCGTCTTTATATGGGGATTTATTAGAGGAGGTGACCTATAAATTCTTTCTATATCTATTCTACCTTCTGGTCCTAACAAACGGGGGCAGTTCTCACTTATGGTTTCTTGAAATATAGTATCCAAGCTTTTGACTATATCAATATTTTCAGGGAGACCAATTATTTTTATATTATCTCTTCGTGACCAATTCTCCAAGTCAGTGGTTTTAGATAACAGATATTTCACATTTTCTTCTTCAAGTTTTTCAATCTTTTCACATTGTTCTACTATTTCTTGCTGTCTCCTGGAGTCATTGAATTCTATTTGATCTATTCTTTTCATTGAGTTCATTTCTTCGCTAATGTCTACCACTTTCTCTTTTAAGTTGTTTATTGTACTTCCAATTCTTTCTTCTAGATCTTTTATTTCATTCTTTATATCTTGCTTCATTTCTTCTAGGAATTCCCAAAGTCCTTCAGGAAAATCCATTTCTTCCTTTACTGTAGAATTGCTTCCTTCTTTTGGGATGTCTTTAGGTTTGATACTGGTTTTTATTTTCATTTTTGATGTATCTATTACTCCAGATTCAATTTCTGAATTGAGGTTTTGTGTTAGGGTCCTATTATGTCACCTAACATATTGCTTCTGGGTGGGTTGACTAGCCAAGAAGGATCTTGCCTCTATTCCCTTGGGTTCTTGCACTGACTTCCACATCCCGTGATTGGAACTGTATGGATCTTTGAGGTTTATAGTTGAATACTATTGGCCTTCTTCTGGGTCTCAGAGTTCCTGAACCTGGGTTGTCTTGGTATGATATCTATGAGTACCTATCACCACAGTATTCTTCTGATTACAGGATGATGGGTTTTTATAATGGAAAAAAAATTACCTGGATGATTGGAGCGGGGGAGGATAAAAGGATCAGTTCTCAGACAGAAGTCACTGAAATTCAGTTTCTTATTGGATTTCAATGAAGAGAGAAGCCTTTAGGGACTGTTGGAACAGATATACAGGAGATAGTTGGTCTTCTTTGAATCTCAAAAGTCCAGAGATGATCTTCAATTCTAGCAGCTTCTTTGAAATGTTGGAGGAATTCTTGTCCAAATATGAGCTGTCTTAGATGACTTCTTCGGAACTATGAGACTCTTTTAACTACTCAAAAAGAGCAAGTCTGGTAGTTCCTCTTCTCTCTGGTATCAGAAGAATTCCTATTCCAAATTCAGTTTCCCCAAAAAAGTCAGGTCCAGTGATTTTTCAGACCAGAGGAAATCACAAGACTTGACAGAGTTGGAATTTACCTTTCTTCCTTGGTAAGCAAGCAACCTCTCCAGTAAGGATTTCCTGAGTTGAATATTTCTATAGTTTTCTTAACATCAGCAATCAATGCAGAAGCCATTAACCTCAACTTGAAGTTAATCAGTCCCTAGCTGAAGTTCCAACTGAAGAGTGGCAAAGCATCTGGTGCTGACTCTATTCCAGCTGAGATCTACAAGGTCGGGGGGCATTGCTCATTCAAAAATTGACTGAGATTTTCCAGGTTATATGGCGTGAGATTATCCCCCAAGAATTCAAGGATGCTTGCATCATCCATCTCTATAAAGGTAATAAATTGTCCTGGGAAAATCACAGGGTCTATTTCTCTTTTAGTCATTACTGGTAAGATTCTTTCCAGAATCCTTCTCAATAAACTGGTTCTTTACCTGGAAGATGGTCACCTTATTGAGAGCCAGTGTGGGTCTGAAAGGGTTGAGGATATGGTGTTTGCTGCCCAACAACTTCAGGAAAAATGCCAGGACAACATTTGCAGATCTGGACAAGACCCTTAATACCATCAATCATGAGGGCTTATGGAAAATTATCTTAAAATTTGGTTGCTCAGAGAAGTTCAACAGTATTGTACATCACTTTCATGATGGCATGCTTGCCTAGATTCTGGATGGTGGGCAATGTTCTCAAGATTTCCTGGTTACCAATGGAGTGAAACAAGGCTGTGTCCTTGCTCCCATGTTAAAAAGCATGATGTTTACAGCCATGTTATTAAACATGTTCACCAAGAATGAACATGGCATAAAATTCAGCTATCACACTGATGGCAAATTCTTCAACTAGAAAAAGCTACAAGCCAAAACCAAAGTGGAGCGAGTGTTGGTGCATGATGTTTGCAGATGATTGTGCACTCAGTGCAACAAAGCACAGATTGATTCTCTGCTGCTTGTGCTAATTTTGGACTAACACTTAATACCAAGAAAAAATACAGGTGCTCCATCAGCCAATATCACACCATTCATTTGTGGAACCATTAGTTACAGCAAATAGAGAACTTTTTAGAACTGTGGACAAGTTCACTTACCTTGGCAGTTTTATTGCCAGGGTGGTACATACTACCAATGAGATTGACAAGCGCATTGTCAGTTAGCTCAGTATTTGGGACAGAAGACTGACTACAAAACTGAAGATCTACAGAGCCATTGTGCTGACTTCATTTTTATATACCTGTGAAACCTGGACAATCTACCAGCACAGTGTCAGGAAACCGAATTACTTCCATTTAAGTTGTCTTAAGAAGATTCTGAAGGTCACTTGGCAGGAAAAGATACCAGACACTGAGGTTCATTCTTGAGCTAAATTGCCTAGCATTTCGACATTACTACAGAGAGCACAATTATGATGGACTGGGCATGTTGTTAGAATACCAGACATAAGCTTGTCAAAAGACTATTTTATGGTGAACTCACACAGAGCAAGCATTCACAAGGGGGTCAGAAGAATAATACCAGGACACACTGAAGGTCTCTTTCTCTCTCTCTTTTTTAATATTTTGAAATTTTTTATTTTTTTATTTTTTTAATTTACATTTTTATTTATTTACACATTACTAAAATAGTCTTGTTTTAAGAGTAAACATATTTCCCCCACCGCAAAAATAAAAAAAAATTTACGAGAAATAAAGTGAAAGAAAGAGGAAAAAAATATGCTTCAGTCTGTGTTAAGATATGATCAGCTCTGTCTCTGGGGTGAATCATAAGTCCATAAGAGAAATTACTTTAATTTTTTTTCACAGTTGGTGTTGCTGATTGTAATTCCCTCCATCCATTCCTTCCATTCCCATTTATTATTTTTTCTCTCTCCTTTCACTCTGTCTCTCTTCAAAAGTGTGCTATGAGGCAGCCGAGTGGCCTGGTGGACAGAATATCGGTTCTGGGGCCAGGTGGTCCCTAGCCTACATCCCACCCCAGAGACCCAGCAACCACCTAGCTGTTTGGTCCCGGACAGGCCACCCAATCCTACCACCTTGCAAAAAAATTTTAAAAAAGTGTTGTATTTAACTATGCTCTCCTATGATCTACCCTCTCCTCTATCACCTATACCCCCCCCCTTCCCCATACCCTTTCTCCCTTTCCTTTCCAGTCTAGATTTCTATATCCTATTAAGTATGTGTATTGGCTCCTCTCTGAGACATTTCCAATGAGAATGAAGACTCCCTCATTGGACTAACAATTAACCACACCTTCCCCCCCTTCCACTCCATTGCAAAAGCTTTTTCTCGACTCTTTTACATGAAATATCTTGGCCCATTCTGCCTCTCCTTTCCTTTTCTCCCAATACATTCCCTTTTCACCTATTGACTCCCATTTTACAATATATTATACCTTCAAATTCAGCTCCCTCCTGTGCCTTGTCTAAATATGTTCCTGCTTACTGCTGTAATAAATGAGAAGGTTAATATGAATATTATTAGTATCATCTTCCCATGCAGGAATACACACAGTTCATCATCATTAAATCCCTCATAATTTGCCCTTTTTGCTCACCCTCTCTGTGCTTTACCTGTGTCCTATACTTGAAGATAAAACTTTCTGTTCAGCTCTGGCCATTTCAACAGGAACATTTGAAATTTCCCAATTTGGTTGAATGTCCATCTTTTCCCCTTGAAGAGGATGTTCAGTTTTGCTGGGTAGTTGATTCTCAGTTGCATTTCAAGCTCTTTTGCTTTCTGGAATACAATCCAAGACCTATGAGTCCTCTGCTAAGTCCTATATAATCTGACTATAGCTCCACAATATTTGAATTATTTCATTCTGGCTGCTTGTAATATTTTCTCTGTCTTGGGAATTCTGGAATTTGGCTATAATATTCCTGGGGGTTATTATTTCTTTTGGATCTCTTTCTGGAGGAGATCAGTGGATTCTCTCAATTTCTATTTCTCTCTCTGCTTCTAGGATATCTGGGCAATTTTCCTGTAGAAATTCTTTAAAAATGAAGTCAAGACTCTTTTCCTGATCATGACTTTCAGGTATCCCAATAATTTTTAAATTGTCTCTTCTGATTCTGTTCTCTAGGTCAGTTGTTTTCCCAATGAAATATTTCATGTTTTCTTCTAGTTTTTTCTTCTTTTGATATTCTTTTATTGTTTCTTGATTCCTCACAAAGTCATCAACTTCCTTTAGCTCCATTCTACATTTGAAGCAGCTGTTTTCTCCAGAGAGCTTTATTATCAACTTTTCCATCTGGGCAATTCTGCTTTTTAAGGTATTCTTCTCATGAGTTTTTGGGATGCTTTTTCCATTTGATCTAAACTGGTTTTTAACATGTTTTTGTCAGCATTTTTTTGGATCTCCTTGACTAAGCTGCTGACTTGGTTTTCATTTTTCTTGCAACTCTCTCAATTCTTTTCCCAATTTTTCCTCTACTTTCCTTACTTGATTTTCAAAATCTTTTTGAGCTTTGTCATAGCCTGAGCCCAATTCCTTTTTTCTTGGAGTCTTTGGATACAGAAGCTTGGACTTTGTCATCTTCTGAGTGTGTGTTTTGATCCTCCATGAGACCAAAGTAATTGTCTATGGTCAGGTTCCTTTTTTTCTGTTTATGCATTTCCCCATCCTGTGCCCTGGTTTTGAGGCAACTTCCAAACTTTTAAATTGCTATTCAGACACCCCCTCAAGGACTTCAGTTCCTTCAAGATCTTATGAGAGGTTCTGACTGCTCTTATGGCCTGTGCTTTGGTCTGTGGATGACATGAACACACCCCTCTGCCCTGGAGCTGTGTGGATGGTCCTTGCTCTGCTATGGTAGTATGATGGCCCAGACTGTGACCAGGGTCTGAATATGGACAAAGCACCAGGGTCCGGTCCCAGGGACAGAGGAGACTTGACAGTCTCCCCCAACCCCTTAGCTTCTGTGGGCTGAGGCCCTGGGAGCAGCTGCTAGGCAGCTCCTTGCTGGGTGGCTCTGCAGGTCTGCTTCTGTTTCCTGGGATCTGAGCTGTGCTGAGGGCCAGGCTGGCCTGGGGTCCGTGCTTCTCTGGCAGATGTTTCCCCACTGATCTTTCAAGTTTTGCTTGGTGTTCCCTGGGTTGGCAGGTCAGGAAATTGCTTCTGCTGTACAAGCCGGCACTTCCAAGGACCCAGGTGCCCCATGGGTTGCTCCTGGAAGGCTAGAGCTCCTTCGCTCCTACTCAGTGATCCTGGCTGTGCTGCCACTCCCTCCAACCCTGAGGAACAGAACCTTCCCATGATCTTCCAGGTTACCTTGGGTTAGAGAATTGCCTCACTGAATCTTTCTGTGGGTTTTGTATCTTGAAAATTTAGTTTGAGTCATAATTTTAAGGTTTTTGGAATATTTTGGAAGAGAGCTCCTGAGAAATTCTGTCCTCATGCCACCATCTTAGCTCCATCCCATGTAACCTGAAGGTCTCTCTTAAGAACTTTAGAATTGATTATACAGCCTGGGGCACACTGGCACAGGACCACCAAGCATGGTGTGCCCTCCTCAGTGAGGGTACTGCATTCTTTGAGGAAAGTAGAATTGAAACAACTCAAAGGACACATGACATATGTAAATTTAGAGTATGAATCCTAGGTGTTCATATGAACTATTTGTGCCTGGCCTGTGGTAGAGCACTCTAATCCCATATTGAATTGATGGACCATAGTGGGACACACTGTAATTTGTTTCAAACATAGTGATGTCATTTTTAGTCTTCTTCAATAAAGGATAAGAACCAACCAATGTTGTGTCACACAGGACACGAGGGGCTGAATTGGTCAGATTTGTGCATTATGAAGATAATTTAAGATAATAGTAGCTATGTAAAGGGAGATGACCAAATTTCTATTTTTGCAACATTTCTTGTATATATTCCTTTGTCTCCTCTGATACTAAGATCACTCTGACATTGGCCCTCATCAGCTCATGCCTGGACAATTACAATGGCCTTCTGGTTGGTCTTCCCTGTCCTGTCCTCCATATATTTATCAAAGTGATCTTCCTAAAGTTTAGACTATGTCACTCCCTATTCAATTAACTCTAAAGGTTCTATATTTCATTTGGGATTGAATATAAAACATTCTCTCTAGTTTTTTAAAGCCCTTCAATAGGGCCCCTTCTTTGATTTTTACTGTTCTTATCCCTTGCTCCCTTCTACCTATCCTATTATTTAGTGACACTGGTCTCTTTGCTGTTCCTAGAACAAGACATTCCATATTCCATTTCTCTGACTTTTCACTAGCTGTCCCCTGTGCATAGAATTCTTTCTTTTTTAATCACCAGCTCATAGCTTCACTGGCTTACTTTAAATCTAAGTTAAAATCCTATCTTCTACCAACTTTCCCATTCCCTCCACTTTTTTTTAGGTTTTTGCAAGGCAAATGGGTTAAGTGGCTTGCCCAAGGCCACACAGTTAGGTAATTATTAAGTGTCTGAGACTGGATTTGAACCCAGGTACTCCTGACTCCAGGGCCGGTACTGCACCACCTAGCCTCCCCTTCCCATTTCCCCCTTAATGCTAATGCCTTCCTTCTGAAGTTTTCTCCAGATAACCCTGTATGTATCTTATTTATATATAATTTTTCCATATTGTTTCCCACCAGACTTAACTAGGAGCTTATTGAGAGGATTTCCCACCCCTCCACACACACCTTTATTTGTGTCCCCAGATTGCTCAGCACATAGTAAGCACTTAGTAAACACTTGTAGATTTGACTTGAGACTAGGGTCTTGGGATCTGAGTCAACAATGATAAGAAGTCAGGTCACAGAACAAAAATGAGGAGTGTGTGCGTGTTTGTGTGTGTGTGTGTGTGTGTGTGTAAGAGTACAACTCTGACTTAATGAGTCTACATCTATAAACCAATATAATTTCCCAAAAGTATAGAATATTGGAGTAGGATACTTGAACAGTAATCTTTCCTGAGACAACTCTGAAAAGACCCACCTCTTGAAATCCAGTTTGCCACCTGAAAATGACTAAACAATAGCAAGGTAGAGAGAAAGAAAGAAAGACACCAGGTAAAGTAGATGGACTGATAGATGGATGAAAGATTTAAATGTGAACTCTATGCACTCAGGCACTGTCAGAAGCACCAAAGGTACAATAATGTTTATCCTTTTTTTTAGGTTTTTGCAAGGCAAATGGGGTTAAGTAGATTGCCCAAGGCCACACAGCTAGGTAATTATTAAATGTTTGAGGCCAGATTTGAACTCAGGTACTCTCCAGGGCCGGTGCTCTATCCACTGTGCCACCTAGCTTCCCCTGTCCTTCATTTTCAAAGCAGACCCTGACATCTGGGAGGGGATGCCATGACAACCACATGAATTGGATTTGAGTCAGGGGCTGTTGTGCTAAATCACCAGCCTCACTTTCTTCTCCCAAGCCATCTGGGTCCAGTGGTCAGATATGAAGCAGGATGACTGAAGATGGCCCTGGATGCAAGCAATCAGGGTTAAATGACTTTCCCAAGGTCATAGAATTAGGAAGAGTCAAGTGTCTGAGGCTAGATTCAAACTCCTGTCCTCCTGACTTTAAGAGAAGTGCTCTATTTACTGTACCACCTACTGAAGGTACACAAACAAGAAAGCTAGAGTCTCTGCATTTGAGGAACTTGCAGCCTAATGGGGAAAGACAACCAATAAAGGAGACCTGGAAAGAGGGGGATGGGGTACCAGAGAATATGTGAGTGATAGCATGACATGGAAATGAGTTAGAAGAGGCATAGGAGGGTTGAACCAGGTAAGATGAGGCCAAGTATGGCCAGTTAGAGCTCTAGAATGATTTCAGGGATATAAAATATTAGAAACGTACTATATACAAAGCACAGTTTTTTAGAATCCTAGAACTTAGAGGGAGTATTGGTTCAATCTCCTCATTTCTTGGGGAATCTAAAGCCCAAAGAGGTGAAACAACTTGCCCACAATTCTACCTGATGTTAGAGCTAGAATCTGAGTGTTCTAAGAAGTCCTGTCTTGAAAGAGGTTAATGCTTCTCTTTCTATTTTCCTGAGCACAAAGAACAGGGATGGGTATACAAGTAGTATATATTAGTTGAATAAGGAGAAGATGATCACAAGAAAGCAAGAATCAGGTGAGCTGGGAGAACAGAGGATAGAACTCTGCTCTTGGAGGATGGGAGATCAAATCCAGCCTAGACACTTGACGTTTACTAACTGTGTAACCTTGGACAGGTTACTTAACCTTGATTGCCTTGCATTCAGGGCCGTCTCCAGTCATCCTGATTCATATCTGGCCATTGGACTCAGATGACTCTGGAGGAGAAAGTGAGGCTGGTGACTTAGCACAGTCGCCCTCACTCAAATCCAATTCACATGCTTGTCATGGTATCACCTCCCTGATGTCATGGTTTTCTTCAAGGATGAAAGACAAAATATGGTTTTATTAGTTGAATGAATAGTTCCATGGGTTCTCTATTGGGTAGGAGGCAGTGGCAGGTTGAATCTTTCAGCATTTGAGATTTGTCATCTCAGTTATCTTCCTCCTTTTTGTCCTCTTCTTCCCCTGTCTTTTTCTCCCTTCAACTATTGATTGTGGCTTCCCTCTCCTTATCAGTGGGGCAGAGGAGACTGGACTCATAGTAGATTGGCTTCCTTCAAATCTGTTGAATTTTCCTACTCTTTAAGTTTTGGCCTTTTTCCCAGAGGTTTACACTGTGTCTGGCACATTTTAATAAATGCTTACTAAGTTGAATTGACTTCAATGGCAGTGTCTCCACTGTCTTTGCTCCCTTGGTCCAAATGGTGTCATCTTGAGAGTCTCCAAAGAATTGCTCACTAATTCCCTCCTCCCCTGACTTTAATACATCTCTAAGAATTTCCTTTTAAGGAGAGTTGCCCAGCCAGATACCTCTTCATTTCCCACCTGCTGTACTTTTTTGGATTTAGCATGTCTCCCCAACTTCCCCCCCAAACCTTCCCCATGTCCAACTTCCAGCTTCCTTTTGTGTGTTGTCTTCTATCATGTACTGTCTTCTCTATAAACGACAAGTTTGTTTATTTATTTCTTTTGGCCTTTCTCTGCATTGCCAATCAGTACCTGGTACATTATAAGCATTTAAATCTTTCTCCCTCCCCCCTCCTGCCCCCTTCCCTTCCCCTTCCTTTTCTCCCTTCCCTTCCTCTTCCTTCCTTCCTTCCTTCCTTCCTTCCTTCCTTCCTTCCTTCCTTCCTTCCTTCCTTCCTTCCTTCCTTCCTTCCTTCCTTCCCTCTTCCTACCTCTCTCCCTCTCTTTCTGTGCATGTAGTAGTGTTCAGCCCACAGTACTGATTCATTCATCCCAGAACCATTCATTTTTCAGAGAAGGAAGCTAGCAATTTGCTCAGGTTATACAAGTTAAAAATGGTACAGCCAGGACTAGAGTTGCCCTTTATGTTAAAGACTCCATTACAGTATATTTCAAGCTCCTTAAGATTTGATTAGTAGATTAATTAAACAGATTGAACATTTTTGAAACTTAATTTTACCTCAAATACACTTTCCCTCTTGCTCAGTTCACTTATTTGTAAAATAGAGCCTCTATCATTTTTTTGACCAAAAAATTCTGAATTTTGCCAAAAAGAGCTCAAGTCCATCACTAGCATTAATAACAGTACCTACCAATTGCTATTCTCATTGAGGCTCCAGCCAGTGTTCTTCCCATAGTATCATACAAATTTACTGATCAGTCCAATGTGATTTCTGGCATCTGTATTTGTTTCTTTTTTTTTAGGGTTTTTTTTTTGTCAAGGCAAATGGGGTTAAGTGGCTTGCCCAAGGCCACACAGCTAGGTAATTATTAAGTGTCTGAGGCTGCATTTGAACCCAGGTACTCCTGACTCCAGGGCCGGTGCTTTATCCACTGCGCCACCTAGCCGCCCTCTTATTTGGCTTCTAAAATTTTTTCCCCCCTCTTTTAAATCTCTAACTCTTCTAAGAAATTTTGTTGGGCTCGTGTCTAATCTATGTTGTTCTTTGAGGCTTTGCTTATAGATGTTTTCAAGATACTATATTCTGTACTGTAGCAGCTCCTTATGGCCAGGCTTTTTTGTTTGTTTGTTTACTCATTTTTCCTGTCTACTTCTTGACTTTAGACTTTGTCAGTGTTAGACTTTGCTCCCTCTGAGTGGTTGTGGTAGTGGTAGGGCATCTGATCTGAACTTCTATTCTTTTTTGTTTTTCTGATGCCTGTTCAACTCAGACGGGGGGATTCCAAGTTTTCAGTGCTTTCAAATACAGGGAGTGATTTGTTAACTGCCCTCCTGGGCTGAACTCTCTAAGTTGGGTCTGTTGACATATATAGTTGAGTTTCAGGAGACTGCTGCAGGACTCAATGCTATAGCCCACTGGGAGGTTCTGTAAGGCTTAGTGATTGAACTGTTGCCTCCCCTTTGGTCTTGATCTCCTGCTCTGGTTATTCCATTGTGGATTTATGTGCTGGGTTAAAGGTCAGAATTGAGGCAATGCTCTGCCATTGAATTCAGACTCATACTGTTGAGTTTCTGGAGCTTGTTCCTTGCTCTATGTTCCTTTACTAACTCACAACAGTTCCTCTCCACTCTGGATCTATGACCTTGAACAGGTAATAGGTGAGAGAGCTACCAAATGATACCTGTTTTTGCTCCTAGAACTAGTTTAGGGGCCCCTTAGGATCTCTTTAGGCAGTTGAATTTGAAAACCAGGGAAGAAAGCACTTGGATTTTTATTTATTTATTATTAACTCTGTGACCCTGGGCAAGTGAGTTAAGTAGTATCACATAGATCATCATCATCATCATCATCATCATCATCAGATACTTTCAATCTCAACTCCCTTTTAGTGCTTCTCCATTATCACTGACACTGATTTACATTCCTGGATAATGCTTACCCCACTGTCTGCAGACCTTTTTGTCTGTCTCTCTCTAAGCTATCTTAGGCTGGAAAAATGACTCATTGGGAACTTTTCTTTTCTTTACTGATTAGAATTTGATCTGGTGTGTTCTCTATGTTGGTGTAGAGTAGGAATTCCAGTTGAATTAGGCAAAAATACAAAGAGTCAACATCTTTGCTCTCACTTTCTTAAAGCATCTCCAAGAGACTAAAAGTCTATTCAATCAAAGAAGCAGGGACATAAAGGTGTAGTAAGGGTTGTGACCAAATTGCACCAATTGAAAAGAATGACAGTTGGGTAAAGGAAAGTAAAAGGTCAATAGTCAAGACAAGTTCAACAAATATAACTTCAAATAGAGCATACTTATAAAAATATATGGATGACATGAAACTGGGATAGCTAATACATTGGATTACATAATTGAGATACAAAAAGATCTTTATAGAATAGAGCAAGGTCATATCTAATTAGGTATGATAAAGATAAATGCAAAGTTTTACACTTGTATTTAAAAGTTCACTATGGGAATTGTACTAGGGGTTTAAATAGACTGCAGACTCAATGTCAGGTCTGATAGCATCCAAGAAAACTAATTCAATCTTAGGATAAGGGATGAGGAAAGAAGTTGTTCTTTAGAACTTTGAGTTAGACCATATCTGGAGGGTTGTATCTGTTCTGGGCACCATGTTTGATGAAGGACCCTGATACTTTAGACCATATCTAGAGGAAGATGACCAGAATGAAGATTATATTGGGAATCATGCTATATGAGGATTGTTTAAAGGAAGCCAAGAAGCCTAGAGAAGACAGCAGATATGTGATTAACGTTCTTAAATATTTGAAGTGTTGGCAAAGGAAAGAAGATGTAGATTTTAGTATTTAGGGTCTAGAAGGTAGAACTAATTCCAATTAATAAAAGTTAGAATATTTGGATTTAATACAAAGAAAAAAATTCCTACCAATTAGAGTTTTCTAACAATGGATTGGCCTGTTTCAGGAGATAATGAATTTTCCATTCATAGAGGTGATCTGTGGTGGGGGAGGGGTTATCGTTGGGAAATAACAGTGATGTTAAAAAAGGCAACATGATGAAGAAAAACCAGAAAAAACTGCATAAAGGACAGAACTCTGTAGCACTCCCTTACAGATCTCTATTCAAAAGACAATCATTAACTACAAATCTTTGCATCCAATTATTCCACAAGGCTGCATATCCATTTATTGGGGATATCATAAAGGGAATTAATTCAATGCTTCAAATAGTTTGGGCAAAAAGACTGCTTAAGTTCCTTCTAACCTCTCTGATTTTATGATGTCTTATCTCCCCACATAAATTATCAATTCTTGGAAGACAGGGCCTATATCTTCTTTGTCACCTAGCACAGGATAAGTAATATATTAGGTACTCAGGAGGCACATATAGATTGACAGCTTTCTCTGTAATTTTTCTTCAATTTTTTTTGTTTGCTTTCAAACACATGCCTACATCAATGCAAAAATATAATTGGAGATGGTCTATACTCTGCCTTGATCAGACCATGCCTGGAGTATTGTGTTCAGTTGTGGGTGCCACATTTTAGAAGGGACATAGAAAAGTTGGAGTACATCCAGAGGATGGTGCCCAGAATGATGATAGGACTTGAAACTACGCCATACAAGAATCAGTTAACAAGAGGAGGCTGGAGAGAACATGATAGCCATCTTCAGTGTGTGAAAGGTTGCTGTGTGGAAGACAGATTAAAGTTATTTTGCTTTGCCCCAGAGGGCAGAACCAAGACTAATGAGTTTAAGTTACAGGAAGGCAGAGTTTTGGTTCCATATAAGGATGAATTTCTTAACAAATAAAGATGTCCAATAATGGAAGAAATCAGTTTCAGGAAACAATGAGTTGCACATCAGTGGGAGTATTCAAAGGAAGGTTTAATCATAATAATAGCTGACATTTTACTTCAGAGTTTGCAAGGTTGAGCCTCACTAATTTATGAGGAAGTTGAGGCTCAGAGAAATTAAGTGACTTGCCTATGGTCACAGTTAGAAAGTGTGAGAGAAAAAAAATCTGAACTCTGGACTGATTGACCCCAAGTACTATGGGCATTAACCTTAATATACCATTCAACTCTGAGATCCTGGGTTCTTTAGTTTCAGTAAGGATCGATCACTTGAATGAAAGTACCAAAGCTGGAACATTTGATTTTATATTTCCATTTCCATTCAGATTTTGACTCACAGCCAACTCAACAGCATATTTCTAAACACATGGAAGTTAATAATATGGAATAATCAGTCAATTAATAAACATTAAGCACCTCCTAAGTGTTATGCATTATGCAGAGCACTAGAGATCTTAAAAAAAGTTAAAAACTACTCCCTGGCCTCAAGAATCTTATAATCTAATGTGGGCGACAACAAATATATGCAAACAAACTAGACACAGGATAATTAGCAGAAGGAACTAGAATGAAGAAGGTTTGGGAAAGGCATCCTGTTAAAGATGGGAATTTACTGGGTACTTCAAGGTCAGCAGTCAGTTGGGAGATTAGTAGTCAAACCAGAGGAGGGAAGAGTATTTTAGGAATGGGACACAGTCAGAGAAAATTTGCAGACATGGAGTGTCTTGTTCATGGAATGTCCAGGAAACTGGAATGAAGAAGGCATAAGAAGCCTGGAAAAGGTAGGAGGGCACTAGGTTATGAAGAGAATGC
Organism: Macrotis lagotis; assembly: GCF_037893015.1. NCBI lineage: Eukaryota > Metazoa > Chordata > Mammalia > Peramelemorphia > Peramelidae > Macrotis > Macrotis lagotis. Next base: position 207,067,960 of record NC_133664.1, on the reverse strand, counting down.
CAAGAAGAGAATTTTATATTTGATCCTGCAGCTGACAGGGAGTCACTGAAGTTTACTGAGTTGGGGGTAGGGGTGGGGGACAATGTGGCATGACTGGCTCCTCAGTTTAAGAAAATCACTTGGGTAGCTGAATAAAGAATAAATTAGATTGGGGGAGATACTTGAGGTTGGCTGAGCCACTTGTAGATATTGCAATAGTTTTAAGTATGAGATATGAGATCCTGCCACCAGAGTATTAACAGTGTAAAGAAGAACAGGGGGCTTATTTGCGAGAGGTAACATCTTGAGAGGCCTCAGCAACAGATTTGATATGGGATGGCAAGAGATAGTGAAAAATCGAGGATGAGATCTAGGTGGTAAGCCAGAGGGACCGGGAGGATAGCTGATTGGACATGATAGGTTCAAGATGGCTACTGGACATTCAGGTTTAGAAAAACAGTTGGAGATCTGAGACTGGGAGTCAGCAGAGATACTGGGGCAGTAAAATAGATTTGAGCATCATCAGCACAAATAGTAACTAAATCCATGGACCCAGTGAGATCACTAAGGGAAGCAGTATAGAGAAAGAAGAGAAGAGGGCCCAGGACAGAAACCTCTGAGACATCTATGGTTGGAGATGTATAAGAATCCAGCAAAGAGTCTGAGAAGGAATGTCCAGGTAGGTAAGAGGAGAATAAAAAGAAAGTGATGTTCTGAAAATGTAGAGAGAAGTGCTCAATAGTGTCAAAGGCTGCAGAGAGGTTGAGGAGAATGAGGATTGAGAAAAGGTCACAAGATTTGGCAAGCAGATCAGGTAATTTTGGAGAGGCCAGTTTCAAAGAAAATGACAGAAGCCAGATTGTAAGTTAAGAACAGAATAAGGTGGAGGCACCTTTTTAAAGTAGGTTAGCTATAAAAGACAGATGAGTTAATGGGCAATAGAGGAGATAGAAAGATGGTGAGGAAACAATCTTTACAACTAATGTTTCTGACAAAGGACTCATTTGTAAAATATACAGAGAACTGAAACATATTTTTGAAAAAAAGCCATTCCCCAATTGACAAATGGTCAAAGGATATGCAAAGGCAATTTACAGATGAAGAGATCAAAGCAATCCATAGTCATATGAAAAATTGCTCTAAATCATTACTTATTAGAGAAATGCAAATTAAAGCTTCTCTGTGGTACCACCTCACATCTCTTAGACTGGCCAATATGACCAGAAAGTATAACAATCATTGTTGGAAGGGTTGTGGAACACTATTACATTGTTGGTGTTGCTGTGAACTCATCCAAATTTCTCTCCAGAAAGGTTATCTCCCCACATAAATTATCAATTCTTGGAAGACAGAGCCTATATCTTCTTTGTCACCTAGCACAGGATAAGTATTATATTAGGTACTCAGGAGGCACATGTAGATTGACAGCTTTCTCTGTAATTTTTCTTGCCCAAAGGGCAACAAAAATGTGCATACCCTTTGATCCAGCAATACCACTACTGGGCCTATACCCTGAAGAGATGATGAAAAAGGGGTAAAAACATCACTTGTACAAAAATATTCATAGCAGCCCTGTTTGTGGTGGCAAAGAATTGGAAATCAAGTAAATGTCCTTCAACTGGGGAATGGCTTAGCAAACTGTGGTATATGTATGTCATGGAACACTATTGTTCTATTAGAACCAGAAGGGATGGGAAATTCAGGGAAGCCTGGAGGGATTTGCATGACCTGATTCTGAGTGAGATGAGCAGAACCAGAAAAACACTGTACACCCTAACAGCAACATGGGAGCAATGATTAACCTTGATAGACTTGCTCATTCCATCAGTGCAACAATCAGGGTCAATTTGGGTTGTCTGAAATGGAGAATACCATCTGTATCCAGAGAAAGAACTATGGAGTTTGAACAAAGACCAAGGACTATTAACTTTAATTTAGGGGAAAAAATGATATCTTATTGTCTGATCTATCTCTTATACTTTATGTTTCTTCCTTTAAGGATATGATTCCTCTCTCATCACACTCAATTTGGATCAATGTACAATATGGAAACAACGTAAAGACTGACAAATTGCTTTCTGTGGGGGGTGGGAGGAGGAAAGTAAGATTAGGGAAAACGTATAAAACTCAAAATAAATAAAATATTTAATAAAAAAGAGAATATAATTCTAAAAAAACTAAGCTACATTAAAAAAACATGAAAATAAATCTTTTTCAATCCTTTCACAAAAAAGATAAATATTATCTCAAAACAAAACGAAACAAAAAAAAGAAACCAGGAAGGATGGGAATTAAGGGAAGCCTGGAAAGATTTGCATGAACTGATGCTGAGTGAGATGAGCAGAACCAGAAAAACACTGTACACCCTAAAAGCAACATGGGGGCGATGATCAATCTTGATGGATTCACTCATTCCATCAGTGCAATAATCAGGGACAATTTGGGGCTGTCTCCAATGGAGAATACATCTGTATCCAGAGAAAGAATTATGAACTTTGAACAAAGACTAAAGACTATTACCACCAAATTATAAAAAAGTGTTATATTATTATGTAATTTTACTATCTCATACTTTATTTTTCTTCCTTAAGGATATGATTTCTCTGTCATCACATTCAACTGAGATCAATGTATAACATGGAACTAATGTGAACACTAACAGAATGCCTTCTGTGGGGGGGGTAGGGGGAGGGAAGCAAGAATGGGGGGAAATTGTAAAACTCAAAATAAATAAAATCTTTCTTTAAAAAGGGGGAATAAAAGGACGGTGAGGGTTTTTTCAGGATGGTAGAGACATGACTATTTTTCTAGAGAGCAGGGAATAAGTAAATCCATAGCAGGAAGAGATTGAAAATAAATAATGGAGTGGACATAACAGAGAGTATAATCTATTGGAAGAAACAGGAATTGGATCAACTGATCAGATAGAGTGTGTAGGTTAGCCTTTATAAGGAATAAAGCCATTTCATCATGTGAGACAGGAATGAAGGAGGAGATAGTATTAGAAGCTATCTGAGTGATGAGGAAGAGAGGAGAAAGAGTTTACAGTGAATAGCCTTAATTTTGTTTCATAAAATTAGGCAAGGATTTCAGCTGAAAAGGTAGGGCAGGGGAGTCATGGGAATTTTGAGGAAGGATGGAAAGGTTTGGAAGAGCTGTGGTGTAGAGTGGGATATAGATAAGGAAGGAATAGTAAGATTGTCTGGTATTCCTGAAGGCCCATTTAAGGTTGTATAACATGAATCTGTAGTGGACCAAGTCAGAATGGTGGCATCACTTTTGCTACCTTTATTCTTTATTACATGAGTAGAAATGAAGGCAAATAGTAGTTCCAGAAGTAATTTCAACCACCTGCCACCTCTACTCCCACACACTTTTAGAAAAATTTCACCTGACCAATGACAGATAGGTAGGTGGGTATTGATCTTGTTTCTAAAGATGTCCAGAGAAGATTTTTGTCACTCTCTTCAGTAATATAGAACTCATTCTTTAAGTGGAATAGATATATCTGCTGTGCCCAAATCCTCATAGTGCACATCATTACTTAATTCAGCTAAATCTAGAATAAATCCCATTTGGGTTTTAGCTTGGTATGCAGGGTACTCCAAAAGTCTTAGTTGTAGGGCAGCTAGGTGGCACAGTGGATAGAGCACTGACCCTGGAGTCAGGAGGACCTGAATTCAAATCTAGCCTCAGACATTTAATAATTACCTAGCTTTGTGACCTTGGGCAAGCCACTTAACCCAATTGCCTTGCAACCCCCCCCAAATAAATAAAAAACCCCAAAAGTTTTAGTTATTTTGTACTATGAAGCAAATTTATTAAGATTTTTAGGAATCTAATATATTAGGAAGTCTCCAGTTATATGGGAAATACATAAAAAGAGTGAGATTTGGAAAAGCTCTTGATCTTAAAATGGGAACTGATGTAAAGGGAAGTAATCAGAGCTAGAAAAACAATCTACACAATGACCACAACATGTAAAAGGAAATGGAAAGAACCATCACCACAAGAAATAGCCAAAATCACAGCTGCCAAAGTTGCTATGGTTGTGATCACCAACATAGGTATTAAGGTATTCCATATCCTTGTTCATGTCATTAAATCCCTGGTTCCAGTTTGGATTACTACCTCATTTATGACTTCCAGTACAAGCTCATCCACAAGTTATAGCACTCCTCCTTCCCTTCTGTCATGTACTTCTTTGTATAATTGATTTCACACTTCCCAGAATTAATTTGATTGTATTTGCCTTAATGAGTTCTTTAACCTTGCTGTTGTTCAGTTGTGTCCTATTCTTTCCGACCCATTTGGGGATTTCTGTGGTCAACTGTTTTCTTCTCCAGCTCATTTTATAGGTGAGAAAACTGAGGCAAACAGGGTTAGGTAAATTTCTCATGATTGCCCAGCTATTAAGTGTCTGAGATTAGATTTGAATTCAAGAAGAGTCTTCTTGACTCCAGGTCCAGAATCTTATCCACTGTGCTGTCTAACTTCCCTTCTTTATCCTGTCTTTGTGGTAAAACAGAATATTCCTCTTCCATTTGTTTTTGTGTCCACAGGAAGTTCAAGTTTCTTAATTTCTCCAAATGGTTTCAAGTATTTTTCAACTGTATTTTGATTTTATTCTGCCCACAAATATTTGACTTGGGAGGAGAAGTTCTTTTTCATTTCAAGTATATCAATACTATCTAGTTTGTTTAAAGTTCCAATACTGGTAATATCTTTGAAAAATATAAACCTAAATTCTCTCAATTTTCTATAATTGCATCTATTTTAACGTCAACTAGGCAGGCATTAAGTCATATCTCCCCAACTCTTATCACAGCTTGGTCCACCAGTACAAATTCCACAGTCACCCTGCTAGTTCTTGGTTTTGCTGATTTTGGACTTCTCAGAGAACTTTTTTGTATTGCTGTAATCAGTTTTGCCCTATGTGGTTGGAGGGACTATCAAGAGCAAGCAGTGGGGAGATGGAATCATGAAGATAACAAGCAATACATGGTGCAGAGGCAGATTTAAAACGAAGGGGGAAAGAACTGTTAGGTAGGTTACTGTTAAAGTCGGTACTGTTAAAATGCTTTCCTATCACAGAAGGTACCTTACTGAGCAGATGAAGAACTGAAGTTTAGGGAAACTGTGATTTGACAGAAGTCACAAAGCTAATGTCAGCCAGGCTTAAAAGGCAGGTCTTTCAATTCCCAGCTCAGTGTTTTCTCAGGGAGGTATATACCACAATGATGCTTCACAAAGACACTCATGAAATTGTTTTCTATATTCTCCAGTTGAGTGGAGTTAGTTTCCTAAGTGGGAAAACCAACACATACAATGGGAAAGTAATCAGGTTCACTAGCAACTCAAGGGCAGCAATCCCACTCAAACACTGTGCCTAATCTATTGCCTTAGTCTCATCACTTGTCCGTTTTTTCTTTTCTTTTCTTTTCTTTTTGCAAGGCAAATGGGGTTAAGTGGCTTGCCCAAGGCCACACAGCTAGGTAATTATTAAGTGTCTGAGGTCAGATTTGAACTCAGGTACTCCTGACTCCAACGCCAGTGCTCTAATCACTGCGCCACATAGCTGCCCTTTTTTGCTTTTCTAAGATGCACATACACACACAATCTGGGGATGCATGAATGCCCTCATTTTTCCTTTGTTTTACAGGTATACCTCATTTTAATGTGCTTCACTTTATTGTGCTTCACAGACTTTTTTTTTTTTTTTTTAACAAATTGAAGGTTTGTGTTAACCCTGCATTGGGCAAGTCTAATGATGCCATTTACCCCACAGAATTTGCTCACCTGTCTCTGTGTCTCCACATCTTAATATTTCTTGTGATATTTAAACTGTCATTATTATTTTATCTGTTATGGTGTTCTATGATCAGTGATCTCTGATGTTACTATACAATTGTATTGGGGTGACACAAACTGGGCTCATATAAGATGTGAACTTAATTAATAAATACTATGTATGTTGACCACTCCAATTCCTATATCTTTCTCACCCTTCTCACACATCCCATATTCCCTGAATATTGAAGGATATTATATAAACTTAGTTGATAAAGCAGTCTCAGGGTTTGAGAGACTGACTCCAATTTTGAAAGAAGTTTTGTGGTGGGGAAAATGTTGTTAAACAGTATGGCATATTACAGAGAAATCTTTTTTTTTTAGTTTTTTTTTTTTGCAAGGCAATAGGGTTAAGTGGCTTGCCCAAGGCCACACAACTAGGTAACTATTAAGCATCTGAGGCCGCATTTGAATTCAGGTACTCCTGAATCTAGGACCAGTGGTCTATCCACTGTACCACCTAGCCACCCTGAGAAATCTTTCTTGGAAAGAAGTTAATTGAAGTGGCAAATTTGATTGTTGTCTTAGTTAAAGAAATTATCACAACCACCCCTACCTTCAGTAACCACTACCCTGATGAGTCAATAGCTGTCAATATTGAGGCAAGATCCTCCAGTAGCAAAATAAAATAAAATAAAATAAAATAAAAGATTATGACTTGCTAAAGAATAAGGTGATATTTAACATTTTTTCTTACCAATAAAGTACTCTTTAAGATATGTATATTTTAGACATATAGACAATAGTCTATATGTATAGATTTTTAATAGTCTACAGTATGGTACAAACATAATTTTTAATGTGCATTGGGAAACCAAAAAAATCATGAATCACTTTACTCAGAAGAGACATAAGCCATACTCAGGCTATCTGAGAATATTAGCTTCCTCACTCTAGAGACATGCCAATTCTAGAGCAAGCTAGCTTTGTTGTAAAAGTTTCATGTTTTGCCTTGATGCTGAACCCATAGCAATATACTATATTACCTTGGGGTGACAAGCACCATATCTCTGGCGCCTTGCAATGGTTGTGTAATCTCTTGCTTGGTCAAGCATTTAGAAGAATGGGGGAGGAAGAGGGGAATAATAGATATTAAGATCTTAGTGCAATGGCCCTTTCTTGGTATATACCATTTTCCAAGTGGATTTTGAAAGCCTTGGGGACTGTCCTGTCATCCATCCAAGGAATGTAGCACTGCTTATACAAATAGAAAACTTCATGCCCACTGAGTCATTCTCCTTTTAACACTCAGACCTCACTAAGAATCCAAAAAAGGAACTAGTCTGTTTGAGCTATCTCAGCTTTTATGGTAAGTTTGTCCATGGCTGTCCCTTTACCCTATTCCTGTCCCCAAGTCTTCTAAGATTCCCCATATGCCTAAAATACTCTTTATGAACCTAACTTGCCAAGACCTCTCCTTTCCAGGAATTCAAGCAGCACTTGATAATTCATCTCATTCCATGGAGCCTTTCCAGACAACTTGGGAAATGAAAATTTCCCCTATTATTTCAATCTTTTGAAAAATGAATCTCCTTTACTATACAATGTGGATATTCAACCTTCAAATTGTTAAGCATTTGATCAAGGCTTTGTTATATATTCTTATATTTGTGTTCATATCAATTCTGTCTTATTTAGTAACTCTGAAGGCATCAATGTGGCTGTAACTATTTAGGGTCTGTATTCTGCCTGGTTATAACACTATGTGCAAATTTTAGGTGCTTACTGAAGGTCTTTGAAAGGTGAGAGTGTGTCTGGGAGGCACATTATTATATGGCACTGGTTTGCTGAAGAGATAAACAAATCAGCCCTCAGTGAGATCACTACATTCATTTTCAGGAGAGGGCTATGCAGTACGCATAGTTCTTTTTTTTAAAAATAAATTTGATTTTATGTAAAGAATTCTGAAAGCAATCTGCATTCAACCCCCTCCCCCCAACAAACCACTTATATTAACTTTACTGTATAGTACTCTGCATGCTATCTCTCTCTCTCTCTCTCTCTGCTCCTACCCTTTCACTTGGGGCTCCCTGACCTCCCAGTTCCCCACTCCCCCAAAACACCCTCCAAGTGAAAGCAGAAGAACAGAGGGGAAGGAGAGTCAGAAGAGAAGGCATTTGTACCACTCTGCCCACCTTCCCTAACTGGTTTGTGTCCCTGTCCAATCCTTCTTCTTCCTTTCCATTTGGCCACGCCCCCATTGGACTGGCCCCAGCCTCTTATTTCTTAGTTCCTGACCCCTTTATATTTCTTGTCTTTAATATTTTGACATCCTGCAGTGGGAAAAATATACTCTGAAATAAGTCATTTTATTCTTCTATACAATTGTAATATTGATGATGTTTTTGTTTATTCTTAGTTTTCTAAGAGGACCAGTGACATCATGGATGATGTCTTGACTTGGATGTGAATTGGATTTAAGAGAAGGAGAATTGTACAAAGTCATCAGCCTTATCCTTTTTTTCCAGAGTCTTTGAAGTTTAGTGGGAGAACTGGCAATGGTCTTGGTGTCTTCAATGGCTGACCAAGCTATAAACTCTCCCACTTGCCTTCAGCAGTACCTGTTTTCAGCCACCTTCATGACCATTGGAAACAAACTGTTTTCATCCACCCATTCCTTTCAGGAAACTTCGTATTTTGAAGGTAGATATCCTCCTGATTCATTGAGAGGTTTGGGACTTATTGGTTGCTCTCTCCCGGAGTGTAGCTGCTGTGCATGCTACAGCTTTCTGGAACCACAAGTAAGGGCTGGGTGCCTCAGGTAGACAGCAAAAGTAGGGAAGTAGCCCTGAAAAAGGTTTGCCATGCCCTCATACCAGAGCCCGAATACCCCATACCCTCCAATAATAAAGATATCTAGCATTTATAGATCACTTTAAGACTTGCAAAGTATCTCATTCAATCAATTAACATTTATTAAATCTCTCCTCTGTGCTAGACACTATGCTAGGTCCTAGGATACAAGAGACAAGAGACATTTCCCAATCTCAGGGAGCTTACAATGTACTGGGGAAGACAACATGCAAGAAATACAAGCAAACAAGCTATCTACAGGATAAACAGGAAATCATTATCAGAGGGAAGGCATAAGAATTAAGAGGGGTTAGGGAATAACTGTGAGGAGGATAAATCTATTTGATTGAGCTCTTGTTTCTGTATTTGTATTCTGACCAAGAGTGTTCAATGGGTTCACTTCTCTCAGAGGTGGAAGGTAGGAAAGGGCAGAGAAAGCAAAGGAATAGAGAGAGAAGTAGCAAGTCATAAAAGGAAAGGAAGATGAAGTAGTATGTAGAAAAGGAGAAAGCAGCAGATTAAGACTAAGAAAGCAGAAGGTAGCATATGAGGAAAGTGTAAAATTGATATCTTTCTTGGACTTATTCCCCTGTGGTTAGCACCCCCCCCCCCCCCGTTTCTTTTCCCCTTCTAGTAGTGTTGAACACTCCACCTCTGCAGTCCAATCCCTCATTCCTAACTACTTCAACTCTAACCCATCCTGAAATTTTGTGCATCATTCCCACTGTGTTCTCTGGAATGCCTATCTGAAATCAACAAATTTCCCTTCATTTTACATTTCTTTTCCTCATGTTCTTTCCATCTCCTGACACTCACAGAAAACTGGTTTGCACCAGATGATTCCACATCTGAAGTCATTCTTTGCAATACTGGTTGTCTCCTCCCTCTTACCTGAAACCCACTCCTCATTGTGTAAGGATGGGAATACTTCTTGCTCTCTGTTGCCACTTCTGGAGTCTTCTTCTGTCATCACTTAGCAATTCCTTCTTCTTTGAAGTTTACTCTGGATCCTGATTGTTTGTTATAAACTCAGGATGTTCTCCCTTGCTTCTCAATGAGGGCTTTTCTCAAAATCTTTCTTTCTACCAACTCCTGACCATGAACTGAAGGGTTTCAATATACTTGCTGTTCTCTCAAGTGTCCTATTGTTTCAGTTTCTCAATCTAACACCCAGAGCTCATTCTTTTACTCCACCTCAGCTACACAAAATGGCGGCTATAATCTTGATCTTGCCATCATTTAGAACTGCCCCAGAACTGGGAATTCCTTCATCCAATTGAAATTTTTCATCATTTCTCTTGTTCTTATGCCTCATTCCCTTAAATTCTATTCTTTATCATCACTATGATCTCAAATCCTTCCATTCGTCCAAGATATACATTTCTCAGGATATCAAGCTTGCTCTGTCTACACATTTTTCTACTTTCAACCCCTTAGAAAATCAGTTTACATCCATATTATATTCTTTCCCTTGTTTCTGTGCCCTATGTCCCTCAAATTTTGTCTAACTCCAATCTTGCCTCTCTTTTTCCTCTACACGAATCTGGCCACCTAATCGGTTCTTATGAGTTTAGTTATTCCATGTAAATTCCACATCTACACATGTAGCTCTACTCTCTCTAGAAGTTCAATCCCACATCACCAAGTTCAATCCCACATTACCAACTAGAGTGGAAAATGTCCACCAGATATCCTGCAAACACTGAAAAATTCTACGTGTCTAAAAAAAGAATACATCTTTCCTTCAAGCCCATTCTTCTTCTTAACTTCTCCATTATCATTAAGGTCACCACTAGCCTTCTAATTACCTCCAGGTTTAAAATTTTAGTGTCATCCTTGATCCCGTCTCTCACTCAAATTACTCATTCAGTCAGTTGCCAAATTTTGTTTTTTTCACATCCCTCATTACAACTACCACACTAATTCAGACCCTTATATCTCTTACCTGGTTACAGCAATAGAGCTAGTTGGTCTTCCTTATGATAAAAAAATGAGAAATACATTTTTGGATATGTCTAATATGGGAATTTATTTTGTTTGACATGCACATTTATTAGAAGGGTTTTATTTTTAATTTTTGTTTTTTTCAGTGATGGAGATAGAAGAGAGATTAAGTTGGTGACAGAATTATCAAATTTCTTTTAACAAAGCAACTCATTGAAGCATTTTTTAAAAAAATGCATAGAACAGAAAGAGGAAATATAGTTTTGAAAATTACATGTTTAATATGTTATTTGTATAAAAGGAAAAGCAAGTTGTACAAGAAATATTTAGTTTTTTTATGATCTACTTTGGATATGGAAATGTCCATTTTATTTCATGTTAGTTTAAAATGAAAAAAAAAATTGGTCCCCCTGGCCTGAGTCTTCTCCCACTCCAATCCATCCTCTACTAAAGTGCTCTCCCTCCAGACTCAAGTTGACCATGTTACCCACAACCTCAAGAAAATTCCCCTAACTCCAAGGTTCCCTCTTATATAGAAGCTCTAAGGGAAATTGCTCAGTCTGGCATTCTGAGTTTTTCTCATCTTAATCCCTTTCTACTTCTCTATCCTCAGGACACATGACTTCCCTACCACACAGTCATAAGAATTTAATTTGCTGATGTTCAGACACAATGCTCCAACTCCTGTATCTGACCATGCACTGAACATACTCCAGGCTTGGAATGTTCCACCTGCTCATGTCTATGCCTTAATTTCCATCAAGATTAATTCCATTTTTATTTCATATTTTTTATTTCATAATTCCATCCTTAATTCCATCAAGGTCTGCAAGAGGCCTTTTCCAGATGCCTCCTTGTTATGTTTTTTGCAATATACAATACATATATATATATATATATATATATATATTTTTTTTTTTTTTTTTCTCCTCCAAGAGGATGTAATGTCCTTGAGGGAAGGAACTATTTCACTTCTGTTCATAGTATAGTATCTGCACATAGTAGGTGATTACAAAGAAATTTGTGTTAATAGACTGAACAGACTATCATTTCTCCTAAGAATTTTTACACAGACTCTCTTTACCATTTATATTTCAGTTTATTTTCATTTTTAGTTGGTAAGTACTGTATAAGGGGCATTTCATTTTCTGTTAAACATTGCACATGACTGATATTAAATGCTTCATCATTTTACAAAGAAGGAAATATTTAATTAATATCTAATATAACTTAGATCTTTTCAAGGTCATAAATTGTTGCTCCCCCCCCCCCCCCAAAGAAAAGATGCAGCTAGCTTCTTACATGAAGGGTCCATATGTAACAAATAAGACTTTTCAAGTGATGAAAGCAAAACATGGACTATACAAGATGCTTGAGGGACTGGTCAAAGGAGGAAATTTTCAAATGTTAAAGTATGAATTAAAAATTGAACACTGGTTCATGTAGCAAAAGACTACTACACAGCCTAGAATATGACTTATGATATTCTTATCACCTAAACCTTGCAATAATTCCAATGTTGCCTCAATCACGGAACATTTAGTAACCCATTTTCAAAACTTGCTGGCCAAGGAGAGTTTAATGCTTAGATGTCAGTGTGAGTGTGGATGATACTCGGAAGATTTGTGGAAGCATGTTACTCAACTGGTAGAACATTTCTTCAGAAATACTCTGTAAAAGGTAAGGAAAAAGTCTTCACATCTATTACAAGATCATAGCTTTACAAATTAAACCAATAAGTAATTTGATATTTGTGAAAATTTCCATGTAAGTTAAATTATTTAGATAAATATCTTTCAATGATGACTTAAAAACACACTGAGATATTTAATTCTTTGCAAATAAATGTTATGATATTACTGCCAATAAATATGGTACCAGAAGGTAGTTGCTGGAAGAGGTTATTTAATGAGTAGTATCAGTACTAAATATGTGTCAAAGTCTAGAAAACTAGAATGGAAAACCCTACACAATAGAAAGACATATGAAGTGATACAGAGTGAAATAATAATCAGAACCAGGAAAAAATACACATAATGACAATGAGGTTAATGGAAAAAAAAAACTTGAAACTGAACATTGTATCAATAATAATAACCAAGCCTGTCCAAAAAAGATGAAAAAATGCTCTTCCTTCTTACTTCTTTTCAGAGGAGGGAGACTATAAGAATGTAATATTTTATAACATTTCAGATTTAGGTAGTATGTGGGTGAATTTTGTGCCCTTTCTGTCTTTTAAAATTTTTACAAGGGAAGATTAGCTGAATAGGAGAGAAGGAAGATAGATATTTGGAAATGAAGGTATAAAACAATAAATAGGTATAAAATGAAGGTATAAAACAATAAAAATCAATAATTTTTGAAGGAAAAATTATGCAAAATGTTAAGACTGATTTTGGGGTCTCTTAAGTCATTTTCCTGCATTTAATTGCTCCTTCAATTAAAGAAATGAAAGCTACTAAGTGTATGATGTTGTTATATCTGGAATGTACTTCATCAGACTTTTGAGTAAGGTAACATTGATTTGATTAACATACCTGTGGTACCAGGAATTGTACAGTCCTAGATATCCCTCCATCCCATGAAGCCATTTCCATCATGAAACCTGACAACCAACAAGTGAAAGTTTAGCTAAACTATGAGCACTGGTCTTTCAAATTGACTGCTCTTTGTGAGATGTTCTCTTTCCTCATCTTTCTTAAAAGTCATCTGCCTGATGGGGTCACCAAGCCTCAGAGACAAATACAAGCTTTTTCCTTGCATCATTTTGACATAGTATGAGATAAGGATTATTCTGATAATATACTCCTTTCCTTTGTTTCCTCCTAACTCCATTAGAGCTTCATCACACTGTTCCCTAAACTGGGTTCTATGGAACCACATTTCTTGCCACAGAAGTAGGAGTTACAGGAGAAAATATCAATATTTGCAATAGTTTTCACTTTAAAACAAGCAAAAGCACTATGTATTGAAATTTTTCACTATGGAAATACGATTAGTTTTTCTTATTTTGGCTTCAAAATTTACTCAATCCTTCTTGATCTCAGAGATTGCTAGAACAGCAGTTATCTCTTTTATCACCATATTTCAAACCCCAAAGTATCTGTGGCCAACTTCATTTAGGAAAAACTCTATGTCTGCATTTTCCAAGTCAATGTTCAAGTTGATATAGTACTAAGAGTTCTGGGCTAAGTAGTCAGAAGAACTGAGTCTAGTTCTAGCTCTGCCACTTATTAGTAATCTGTGAACTCTCTGAGACTCAATCCTTTTCTAAAAGAAGGAAATAATTTTATCTACCTTAGCAGGGATATAAATGTAAGGTGATTTATCATGAGCAATATTCATAATATTAAATGGTAGAAGTGGATAAGAATCAGAGAAAGGTGTCAAGAATGCATCAGAGAAGAGCTAAAGAAGCTATTACACATTTATGACAGGCAAAGGGATAAGATTCTTCCTATAATGTTTGCAAGTTAGGTCACACAAACCAGGTTGTGGCTGAACCTTTCAATATTCAACTCTTTTTTGGGTTGGTCTATTTGCCAACAACTTATAAAGACAAATAGTAGGCCATAAAGTGATAGATGATGATTGATTGTTGTTGTCTTCCTAGTCACAGGTCATGTCATCAAGTGAATGATATGTATATTATGTTAATTAAAGTGCAGAGAGTGTTGTGCAATCACATCATTCTCACCGCCTCTTTCAGAACTGTCTTAACCCAGGGGCCTAAGAGTATAGGAAACAGGACTTGTGGTGTTGGTCTAGTTTTAGTGGGAGATCTTGACTATTGGATGTAGTTCTTTCCATGTTATCAAGTCATCAAAGTGTTACAGGAATGCTGGCCAGAGCATCATATGGCATTTTCATGGAGACAAACTTTTTTTTTTGCAAGGCAATGGGGTTGTGACTTGCCCAAGGTCACACAGCTAGGCAATTATTAAGTTGTCTGAGGCTGGATTTAAACTCCGGTCCTCCTGTCTCCAGGGCCAGTGATCTATCCACTGCACCACCTAGCCACCCTGAGACAAACTTAAGACAATATGATAAAGGTAACCTGTCTTTCGATGCTCTCATAATCAGTATGGTAATTTTATGGTGATAATCCTTTGACAGTAGGGTAAAGCTAACCTGTCATTGTTAGTATGGTAATATTTGGAGACAAGCTTTCAACAGAAGGACAAAGCTAACCTGTCACTCAATGGTCTTTATCACTCAACCATACTCCTCTTAGGAACCCAAAGACTTTGGTTTCCCAGAAGCTGCCAAGAGGGTCATGGAAATAATGCTGTCAGATTGCTAGTCAGCATTGTTTATGGTCAGAACTACCAAGGTATCTGATTGTCTTAGAACCTCCAGCTTTCATTCTTGATTAATGAAAAAATTTTAGCAAATGTTTTCACTCTGTCTTGCTCCAGTTCAAGAATTTCACCTCTAAAGGCACAATATGAATGCCCCTAGACATCCCTCTTAATTATGGCTCCAACTTCAAAAACCAACAAAATAAAACCAGGGTCCTTTCTTTATGAAATACTAACCTTTTACACATTTAAACACAAGTTCAGCTCTCCTTAAGCACCATGGTATAGTCATTTCCTGAAAAAAAAAACCCACCAAGAAAACCAGAAAATTTTATCACAAGTTATTATTTTTCTCTTAAACTGTTTTTCTATCACTGTTTTGTTTTTATATTATATTCATTTTCAAGCATAATCTCCTTTTCCCCCTTACCAATGAACTTTCCTTTGTAACAAATATCAAGAGATAAAACATTTCAACAAAAACCAATCAACATATTTGACAGTATATTCAACATTCACCATGATTTATTAAAAATTAAATCAACATTTGATTAACCCTGTGTTGATCATTCACTTTGCTGACTACTTTGTTCTTGTCACCCACCATATATTCATATCCTATTTCTGCTTTGGTGATATGGGATGCTATAACATGCAAGAAGCCTTGCGCCTAACAGGTCTCAGTTTACACATTCAGGTTCCAGGCTATCAGTGTGTCTCCCTGCTTTTTAGGGTATTCAAGGATCAGGTCACCTACAGGGATATGGTTTCCTCACCTTTTCACTTCCTTTCATCAATTATCTTAATGATATTTAAAGGAATTATTATTAAGTACTACTGGAACACATACTATTAGAGAAGGTGAAACAAGGAGAATACCAATGAAAAGGTTAATAATTTAGTTTTCAAAGGTTCTTTTGTTTAATTCTGATCCTTCATCATTACAGAATACCTGACTATTCTCCTTAGTTCACTAGAAGTTTTTCTGAATCTATCTAGACCTGGAACTACTCTGTGCAGGCCTCAGGCTTACTCACACCCTGGTATGGGGCTAAGCAGGGACTTCTTTTATGCTTCCTCCTTGTTGTTGCCTTGGAGCCACTATATCTGTGATCTCTGCACAAGGTTTAGATGAGTCTGCTTTGCCATTACAAATTCCTCAGAAGATGTTTCCTGGCCCTGAGTTTCAGAACATAGAAGATCTGACTCCATTAGAAGCAGTTCTAATTCTCACAGGGTACTTCTCTCTATACTACTTGATCTCTTAAACAGATTCTATGAAATGAATTTTCTTGGCAGATCAGGTCAGACTTCACCTTACCCCTCTTCATCTTCTTTTCTACTCTGAGCCTCACCCTATGGTTGCTTTTCCCCAGACTAACTTGTTCTTTCATTCTGAGCCAGATCTCCTAAGTGTGTCTGTACCTAGCTGGACAAATTAGGGGGACAGATACATCCCAAGAACAAGAGGATTATATACAGCACTAATCTAGCATATTGCAATAGATTATTAAGACTGGGCTGTTTAGAATTTCTTAAAAGGCTAGAATTATTTCATGTGAATACTTTCACTAGCCCCTTCTTTTAGTTCTAATTGATGATAAAAAGGATCTCACTGAATTCTTCAAATGCCTTTTTTGGATAATTCCTTTATTGGTTTTACCCCATTCCTTCAATATTTTTTCCTTTTTTTCAGCTACTTTGAAAACTGAATGTCATTTAGTTCTCAAATTGATAGTTACTTTGATCCCTTAAAAAATCCATAGATACTTCATCCACCTAAACAGATCCTAGACCCTTTTTATATATGCCTGAAATAGTTCCAGGATCTACCCAACTTTCTCAAGGTTTTCATCTTATGCTTTTAGTATTTTAGGGTCTTAATATATCCTCTTGGTTTCAAATTAATAACTATTCAAATTTAACCTCTCACAAATACCTCCGATATAGCATGCATACTTTGAAGCATTATAAACTTTTCATAAATGCACAATATACTATATACACATAATCTACTTTCCCAAAAGTTTAATGCTATTTTTAAACTTAAAAGTTTTGTTAGATTAAAAACAGCCCTAAGACTTTTGGGACATTTTTGGTATTCCAAATATGTTATATATGCTGAAAGAGATATGAAATTACAATGGTACAGTGATCCAAGGCAAATCAGAATAATACAACTCAAAGAAACAACTATACAGTTTTTAAAAGGAGTAAGAGTGTAAAAGTTTTACCAATGTTGTTAAGAAGTGGTCATAATAAGGAGGCAAAAAGTGTCCATAAATCACTAAGGTCAGCAAATACTTGACCTCCTTGACAAGCAAAAATTTGTAGCCATCAAGGGTAATGCCAAGATAGGATATAAACTTGTTTGCAGAAATCTTAGAAAGGAGGAAAGTTTAAGATCACAGACTGGATTGATTAATAAAACAGCTGAAAGAAGTGAAGGAAAAATGAGTCTGCAGAAAACTTCATATGAGACCTAAATAACCTAGGCTATTCTAAAAGTATATATAGCTGAAATTGGAAGGACAACAAACAGATCTATTAATATTTCTATAACAAATTATTTTAATCATCAATGATACTACATTTAGACTAAAGCCTTAGTGCTATTTGAGGAATTGGCACTAAAAGATATCAAGACAGGAAGAGTAGCTGGACTAGATTAAGGACACACAGAAGAAATCCATGCTATATTTGACAGTATTGAGAACAAGAGGGGAAGATATTCAAGGGTGGGGGAGAAAAAAGGATATAATTATCCTAAAAGGTAATTGAAAGGTAATTACTAACAACCTATGTCTAAATTCTAGAAAAGCTTTATGAGAGATGATACATGAAGAATCCTTGATGGGAAAACAAAAAGAGAATAGGGTAGATTTTTATAATTACTTATATCATATCATATCTTCAGACATAAAGTTGACTGAAAGTTTCATAGAATATCAGATCCTGATGTGTTTGTTGAACAAACAACAACCTTAAAGGATCCCTGCCTAAGAAAATGTCCTGTTATGAATGATAAGCATTATAGAATCATAGCTTAACAGAGCTAGAAAGGAACCTCAGAGCCTACCTAGTCTCACCTATACTTGAAGCTGAATCTGCTCTATAATTTACAAAATAATAAAAGAGTAAAATGTACTATTTCTTGGCATACTCCATCTAAGTATTTTCTTCCATCAAATCTAAATATACTCTCTGCAAATTTTACCCAGTGGTCCTAGTTCTATCCTCTGAGCCCAGCAGAAAAAAATTTAATTGATCCTTTTCAAGATGACAATAATCCAACACTCATCATGTACCCCTAAATCTTTTCTTCTTCAGGCTAAGCATCATCACCAGTTCCTTTAAGCAGTCTGCCTATGGCACAAACTCAAGGTTTTCCATTATTCTTGCTGTTCTCCTATATATGGAAGCTCTCTAGCTTTCCAATTTTTTTTTTCTGAAATGTTGTGCACAGAATTGAATGTGATACTCCAAGTGAAAGCTAACCAGGACAGATCACAGAAGGATTATTGCTTTTATAGTTCAAAATATTGTACTTTTCTCTTTACAAATATTTAAGTTTTTAAGAATCCATGTCATTCATTTCTGAATTTTTTCTTCTCTCCTCTACCCATCCATTATTTGTAATCAAACTTTTAAAAAGAGGACAAAAAGTCAGTTTAGCAAAAATAACATATTAACTATGTTGAACCATATAAACAACATAGTACCACCAAAGCAATTAAAGGTGGGAATTACATTTCCTAAGTGATGTGCCCAAGGTCACAGGGCAGTAGAGGAAAGATTTGAATCCAAAATCTCTTGATTTCATCTTCAGTGCCTTTTCTCCTATATGAAGGCTCTGTCTTTTGCTAATTTATTTCCTTATGTGCATTGGGCTTCAATTTCTTCTTAATCAGGTTTGTTTTACTAATGTCCTTGGGAAAGAACAGACACATAAGGACATGAACTGGAGAAAGTGACTGGAAAATCAGGCTTTGTTAGCATATTGTGAGTGCCAAGTACAAATACTTTGTGGACTTGAAGCTTGTTGATTTCAGGTGTAAAAATTTACTTAGGATCTTAACTCTAGATGACTGCTTCTCAATGGACATGAGTAGACTCCTTTCTGCCTCTCAGACTGGATTTTCTGATTAAAGTAATGTTGGATCTTTATGAGAAAATAGGTATGAATATACAGGTGATTTGAGTGTTTCATGGTATACTGCATCAATGAGTCATTCTAAAGACATGCTTGTCTGATAATTCAGAGTGTAGATGCCTATCCATCTATTCTGCAGCCATCTTTATTCTTCAAGTGCGTCTTGCTAAGTTGCTTGAAACACTGTTAGCATTCAACCTCACCATCATATTGTGAAGGAAGCTCACAATTACTTTTTTGCCTATACAGATGATTCTCAGATTTGCTTTTCTCCTGACTTCCAGTCCTGTATTTCCAAATGTCTATAGGACATCTTGAACTGGTTAAGTCATGCTGTCCCAAACTGAACTGATTCTCTTTACTCCCCCCAGACCTTTCCCTTTTTCTAACTTCCTTATTCCTTCTAAATAGCCCAAACTCAACTTATAGTCTTTCTCCAAGAGCTCCAGATTATACCACTGTATCTCCAGCCCTTAGTTAAGGGTCTAAGCAGACCCTAGCATGACTAGTAGATAGAAGGTCAGGTCATATCACCCCAGGAATCTGAGGCTGATGCTGGTGACTAGGTGTAATAGAATTCTCAGATCTCAAGAGTCAAAACTGATAGACTTTTTTTTTCTAGATGACAAATATTTGTTTTGAGTGAATAAATATGTATTCTCTTTCCCTTTTTTCCTCTGTAATGGTTTTACTTTTGGTGCAATTGATTTTGTTTGATACTTTGTCCTAAGCCATAGGACACGGCAGTGCATAGCTGCTTCTATAATAGAACAGATCCTAGTCCCAGACCCAGGTCTGGTTCCACATCAATAATATCTCCAACATGCACCTTTGTTTTTAAGGTGACAAAAATATGAAATAGTTGTGTCTAGCAGACACAAATTATTATGACATGAAAAAGGAAATCTGGGCTTGGCACTTGTCATCTTTGTATACCAAGGTTTTATATCAAATTTCTAAAATCTTGTTTATTGCATGCAAAAAACAATACTTGCAAAATGGTTTAGGAACCTTACATAGGAAGTTAAGTACAATTATTGCTATAGTCACTTGACTGATTTTTAGGTTTGCAGGATAAACTTCATGACCTGGATGAGAAGTTTAAATACAACTGGAGAATCATAGCTCAATATACTTCTGTGAATTAAATTGAATGCTTTGGAAACCAGTTTAATGTTCTGCAGCTGGCTGTCCTAATTTAAAACATGCAACTTTTTGTAACTCATTGTGGGAGAGGGAATGCTAACAGTATCAGATGTCTGGAAGTTAATCTGAACTGAGTGACTTTTGGAAACATTGTTTTTGAGGTTGTTTTCCACCTACATATAACCATTTTTATAAACTGGGTTAACCAGGACCACAGCTGCATAAATGTTTGTATGTTTTCTTGTGACTGTCACTCATCATAAACTTTCTTTGTTACTTTATTCTCCAAATAATCTCATAGATGGATAAGTAAATGGTTATAACTCAAAAATGGCAACAAGGTCATCAATATGATTAAGGATTTCATAAAGGAACTATGATAGAAAAAGTGGGAGGAGAGGGAGAACAGAGCTATGAAAAACAAATCTATAATGGGATCTCCCCTGACACCTTGCTATGCATGGTTTATGTGATAAAAGAGATTGAAAAGCAACTTAGGTCCTCTGAATCTTTCTATAAGGAAATGTCACAATTTTTAAAAACTTAGAGGTTAAAAAAGTCTGGTTAAAAGAACTTGGAATCATTAAAAAAAATCTTATTTTGAATAATA
Organism: Macrotis lagotis; assembly: GCF_037893015.1. NCBI lineage: Eukaryota > Metazoa > Chordata > Mammalia > Peramelemorphia > Peramelidae > Macrotis > Macrotis lagotis. Next base: position 207,047,184 of record NC_133664.1, on the reverse strand, counting down.
GTAATCATTCTTTGCATTTTTATAACAATAATCTTTTGTAAAACTTATATAAATTAACTCACTTGAACTTTACTGCAAACTTGTGAATTAGATGCTGTTACCCTTAGTCTAAGACAATCTAAAAAGTTAAATTAGTTGTAGCACTAGTAAACACTTGAGGCTGTATTAAAACTCAGATTTTACTAAGTCTAAATCTAATCATTTGCAGTGGACTATTCAGTTGGGGTCTATTTCAGATTATGTTTTGTATAAAAACTACACAATACTTATTCTTAAATAGGTTGAACCTCTCTCTTTTTATTCTACTGTAAAAATGCAGTACTGACATAAAATTTTCATATTTATTTTAATGAACATATTTTCTCACAATTTTCCACTTTCCAGATGTAGGCACTCACGTGCTCTCTTCTCTCTTTTCCAACTTTCTCTTTCCTTCCTCCCCTTCCCTCCTTTTTATCTTCCTTCTTACCTTCTACTTAAAACTAAGGGTGAGAGTCAATATAAGATAGCATGATAGAAAGCTGGTCCTCAAGTCCAGAAACTCTGGGCTGAGATCCCACCTCTGACACAGACTAACATTTTAATCCTGGTCTGGTAGGTCATTTAAAGATCTCAATTTCTCAGTAAAGTCTCTAAGATTTTAAATATAGAGGCAGTTGTTTTATTCACATGAGGAGTTTCTTTACCAGTATGGTCCTTATTACTGATGAAATCACAGATCTGGACTAGAATTACTGTTGTTGGATCTATCTTCTTCTCCAGGATGGCAGCCAGGTGCCAACATTCTTTTTTGTTTCAGTTTCAGACTTGTATGGACCTCTCAGTCCTTGCTTCAAATCTTAGCTCTCTAATTTTTTTTTTTTGGTGGTTGGGGAGGAGAGGAGATGGGGATGTTAAGTAATGAGACAGATGAGAAGGAGGTTGTAGGGATAGTTTTGGGAAACACTCAAATAAATAATAGTGCAGAATGGGTGAATACTAGAATACTTTTTAAGATCAAAGGTAGGAAGCAGCTCTTGATAACTTTTCAGAATATCATCAAGATATCATTTTTTGCCACCACAAATTTGTATGTGTGCTGAGATTACACAAGTTAATCTGAATAAGAGGTGAAATAATTCAGAAGGTAAATTTGCTACTGCTGCTAAAACCAAAAAAAGGAAAAAAAAAGAAAAATAATCTATTTAAAGCTAAATATAAATGATTCTAAATTATTACCATTTTATATTCTTATGTTACTATTCAACATTGTCAATAATGCTGAAATTGTAATATATTTGTGCAATCATAGTAATTTTTCACTAGCTTACCTCTGACATATCATGCACCAGCAAGAGAGGAATACTAATTGTTGTGATGTCATGAGTACAACAAACTTTTAGAATATTTCGGAGGCCCATTATAGCAGGATCACGAGCTGTGATATTACCAGATCTCACATTGTCATCCACACAGAGATGGAAAGCCACATGAATTTCAGAAAGATTGGAGTGCCGGGTAATATAAAATTCTCCTACAAAACAAGAGACATCACTTTATGTTTTTTTTTAAATCTTTTTAAGAAAGATTTTCATTCTTAATTTTACAATTTCCCCCCCGTCTTGCTTCCCTCCCCCACCCCCCACAGAAGGCAGTCTGTCTTTACATTGTTTCCATGGTATACATTGATCTAAGTTGAATGTGATGAGAGAGAAATCATATCCTTAAGGAAGAAACATAAAGTATAAGAGATAGCAAAATTACACAATAAGATACCATTTTTTAAAAAAGAAAATAAAGGTAATAATAATCTTTGGTCTTTGTTCAAACTCCACAATTCTTTCTCTGGATACAGATGGCATCCTCCATCACAGATACCCCAAATTGTGCCTGATTGTTGCACTGATGGAATGAGCAAGTCCATAAAGGTTGACCATAATTCCCATGTTGCTGTTAAGGTGTGTAGTGTTCTTCTGGTTCTGCTCATCTTGCTCAGCACCAGTTCATGCAAATTCTTCCAGGCTTCCCTAAATTCCCATCCCACCTGGTATCTAATAGAACAATAGTGTTCATGACATATATATACCACAGTTTGTTAAGCCATTCCCTAACTGAAGGACATTCACTTAATTTCCAATTCTTTGCCAACAGAAACAGGGATACTATGAATATTTTTGTATAAGTGATATTTTTACCCTTTTTCATAGTCTCTTCGGGGTATAGACCCAGTAGTTGTATTTCTGGATCAAAGGGTATGCGCATTTTTGTTGCCCTTTGGGTGTAATTCCAAATTGCTCTCCAGAAAGGTTGGATGAGTTCACAGCTCCAACAATGTATTAGTGTCCCAGATTTCCCACATCTCTTCCAACGTTGATCATTGCACTTTCTGATCATATTGGCCAGTCTGAGAGATGTGAGGTGGTACCTCAGAGATGCTTTAATTTACATTTCTCTAATAATTAGTGAATTAGAGCAATTTTTCATATGACTATGGATGACTTTGATTCCCTCATCTGTAAATTGTCTTTGCATATTCTTTGACCATTTGTCAATTGGAGAATGGTTTGTCTTTTTAAAAATTTGACTCAGTTCTCTGTATATTTTAGAAATGAGTCCTTTGTCAGAAATACTAGTTGTAAAAATTGTTTCCCAATTTACTACATTTCTTTTGATCTTGGTTACGGTGGTTTTGTCAGTGCAAAACTTTTTTAATTTAGTGTATTCAAAATTGTCTAGTTTGTTTTTAATGATATTCTCCATCTCTTCCTTGGTCATAAACTGCTTCCCTTTCCATAGATCTGATAGGTAAACTATTCCTTGATCTCCTAGTTTGCTTATAATTTTTTTTTATGTCTAAATCCTGTATCCATTTTGATCTTATCTTGGTATAGGGTGTGAGGTGTTGGTCTAATCCATATAGGGTGTGAGGTGTTGGTCTAATCTGCACTTTATTTTTCAAATGAATAAATCACTCCCCCTAAAATCTCATGTAATAGACTAATAGATATAACTAACAAATTTAGAAATATAGTAGCTGAATCTAAACTACTAAAACCATGTATAGTGTTTCTGACTTCTACAGGAAGTCAGAAAATGATGAACTCCCAGCAACACCACTACTTGGATTATTCCCCAAAGAGACAAAAGAAAGGAAGAAAAAAAAATAAGTAAAAATATATTTATAGTGGCAAAGAACTGGAAACTCAAGGGTTGTCTATCAAGTATGGAATGGCTGAACAAATTATGGCATAGGAATATCATGGAATATTGTTGAGCTATAAGAAATGACAAAAAGAAAAGTTTTAGAGAAATGTGGGAAGACCTGTATGAAGTGATGTACAGTAAACAATTATTATTCATTCATTATACAATATAATAAAGACAAACAACTCTGGAAAAACTAAAGAACTCTGATCCCTCAATCTTCAGCCATAATTCTAGAAGACTGATGATGAAACATTACAAACTACTTCTTGACAAAGATTTAAGTGTAGAGAGAAATTTTTAGACATGAATTTGCTTTACTTGACTATACATATTTATTAAAAGGGTTTTGATTTTTTCTTTATTGGGGGTGGCAGGAGAGGAAAAATTTTTATTAACTGAAAAAAATAACTATGATGCTCCCTAATTCCTGTACCACAGCCATGGTTCATACTATTGTAAAGAAACAGTTGGCAAGAGGGGCATAAGAATGAGAACAATAATTAATATCATATGACACATGGATTCACTACTGGATCTGATTGGATTAGTAAGAAAGGAATAAAATGTTCATTTTCTAAATGTGCATTAATTGTTTTCCAGGTCCCTATGGTTCTGCTTAGCAAATCTACATTTCTGGCACATTGATACACACACACACACACACACACACACACACACACACACAC